>NW_025832006.1:372078-472178 GCF_002878395.1 Capsicum annuum | reverse complement strand
TATATATATATATATATATATACATATAAACTTTTCAATTCGTACTATATATATCATATCCACAAGTATAATTACCTTATAATAGAACACGTTCATTAAATTCTGATGAATTATTGGTTATATATTACATTATTATGACTGCACATACATACTATAAACATCACCTTTCAAATACGTACTATAAACATCCGTTTTCAAATTTCAAATAGGTATACAACAGTTTTCAATGGTCTATCCCAACAGTATGATATATATATATACACACACATATTCATTATATAAAGATTATGTATTTTTAACGTCATTTAACGTATGTATAAAAGAAAATATTTATTTTAAATATTGAAACATAAGTAAAAGATAAAAATTATGTTGTACGTAATTTGTATATTATATTTCATATATTTTTTAGTGTAAGTTTTTTCACGTTAGATTGATTGATTTTTATTATTATTGTATTGGTTATTGACTACGTGTAATCAGTATAATTTTAAAAAATAATATATTAGATTATCTTTTAATCCAGTAAATATATTATATTATATTATATTATATTATATTATATATGTAATCTAATATATTATTTTTACTAATAACAATAATTAGATTACATAAAGTTAATATAAGATTATATAATTATTTTTTAAAAATAATTATTTTTTTTTTTTTTAATTCCAAAACCAACCACATGTTGTTGGTTTTTTAAAATTTTTAATTGCAAAATCAACCACATGTGGTTGTTTTTTAAAAATATTTATTAATATTATTTAAATTACGAAAAAGGCTCAAAAATACCCCTGAACAATCTGAAATAGCTCAAAAATGTCCCTCGTTAGATTTTGGCTCAAAAATACCCCTCCCTCTAATGGAATTTGGAAAAGAATCAAAAATACCCCTAAACTATCTGAAATGGCTCAAAAATACCCCTCTGTTAAATATTTGGCTCAAAAATACCCATCCCCTTAACGAAATTCTAGCAAGCATGCCATCTAGATAAAAAAAAAACTACGTGACTATGACACATTACCATCCATATGTAAAATGTTAGTATTTTTTTAATTATATGACATTCCTTTCTTCTTTATTTTTATTTTTATTTAAAAACGTCAGTGAAATGGACAAAACTTACACGTCTTTTTAATTTTTAATCAAAGTAGAGAAACGGTGGTTACATAATATTTTTTTTTGAAAAAATTTATTAAATGTAACATCACTATTATCAAATTCCTTTGATCATCTAAAAAACAAGTTTTTTCCTGTTAATAGGTTTAAAAGTGTGAAACCCAACAAAAGAGTATTATCAAACTGATAAACTCATTAATTATTAGGCCAGTATAAAAGTTAAAATTAAGATTTACTCGTAAAAGTAACAAATTTCAAACTAAACTTCAAATTAGTTACTCAAAAGATTTGTTTGGCTTTGCTAGCTTTTACTCAAAATGTTTATGTTAAAATGATTTAATAAATACCTCCTCTAATCTAAAATTAATGAATCTTTGAATGTGGATCACATCTTCAAAAAATTAATGAATGACATAATTAAAGAATAATTTATCAATATTAAGTATCATTTTTACTTCTTTTCAAACTTGTTCTAAACACAATAAGATTATTCATCAAAACTGAATTTAGAAAAATGAATTCATTTCGAATGATTAAACAAGTGTTAAAAGGAATTCATTTATTTTGAAAAAAAATCTGCATGTAGTAAATTCAACACAATTATTAGTACATCAACATTTGCTAGCTTAAAAGTTAAAATTCTAGCTCCTCCTCCGAGTCAACATCAGATCAAGATCAGGCTATCCCTCATCCCAAACGACAATAACAAGATGAAATTTAAAACATTTAAAACACTAATGAAAAGGTGAAATCTACAACTTTTAAAACATTAATGAAGTAATTAGCAAAAGATTGGTTTTTTGGTTTTTCGGTTTCACTGCTTTGCAAAAAAAAAATAAAAATAAAGAAGAAAGGAATGTCATATAATTAAAAAATACTAACATGTTACATGTGGATGGTAATGTGGCATAGTCACATGGTTTTTTTTTTTTTTTTTATCTAGGTGGCATGCTTGGTGGAATTTTGTTAAAGGGGGTATTTTTGAGCCAAATATTTAACAGAGAGATATTTTGAGTCATTTCAGATAGTTCAGGGGTATTTTTGATCCTTTTCTGAATTCCGTTAGAGGGAGGGGTATTTTTGAGCCAAACATTTAACGGAGGAATATTTTTGAGCCAAAAATCTAACGAGGGGCATTTTTGAGCTATTTCAGATAGTTTAGGAGTATATTTGAGCCTTTTCATTTTAAATTAAAAACGACCACATGTGGTCGCTTTTTAAAAAATATATATATTTTAATTTTAATTTAAAACCGACCACTTGGTATTTTAAAAAAATTGAAAAACCGACCACTTGTGGTCGGTTTTTCAATTTTTTTTAGTAGTGATGTCTCAACTTTTGAAGGATTCCCAACAACGTTCCTCATTAAGTAATATTTTTTTAAAGATTTCTAATAATATATACGTACTCCTTCTTCTCCATCATTAATTTAACGAAAATGGTTGTATGACCACGCCTAATTTGAAGCATTATTGTTCCCTTAGAACTTAAAAGCTTCACCGTTAAACGTATCGTCATCTGATTATGAATAGGACATAGGATGGTTGAGGCGGAAGCTGATTTTCACTAATTAATTCTCTGATGGTTCATTCAATATTTAAGTTTATTAATTTAATTTTTAGATGGGTTTATATCTATTATTTTACTTGGAGTTTTATAAGTTTAATATATTTTTATATAGTAATAAACTTATACTCCGCCCGCGTCAAATTTGTAAATTTCATATCTATTACTTGAGTATTCTGATCAACCCAATATGATAATAGTGACACTCTCTTATTCTCCGGAACAGTCTAGTTTCCAATAAATTTCCATTGTTATTGCTCTGTTTATGGTCAGTTTATTGTTTCACAGGTTTATATAGAAGATGTAGAGGTAAGGCCTATGTACACTGTATTTCGCCCCAAACTTCGCTTATTGAATTCTATTAGGTATGTTTTTGTTGTTGTAGCTAGCAAAATTATGTGATAGGATGAGTGACAGATTTTGTTGTTTAGCTACATAACATGTACGAACCTTCATGTAAGTAGAAACATTTTAGGTTTTACGTAGCTTTAGTGATATTATTTAATTATAGCCAACAAAATTATCAATTACATTATATAGATAAAATATTTCAAAAGTCTTTCTTTATTTCTTAAATTTCGACACTCAAACAAAACATATCAAATGAATTAGAACGAAAAGAGTATATGATTTTTCAAGTTAATTAGCTTCAAATGTTCGAACTCAAAACTTCTAGTTTGTATCTCCATACCTCCGACATGTGTATACTTAATATATAATTAGTGTATATCATTTAATACTGATTATAAATTATACCTTATTCTACTAAAATTTGGTTTAGTATAAAATCCCCCAAAAGATATAAGTTGGGAATATATTTTATGTTCCTTTCTTTTACTCACCCAATAGTTTCTAGACAAATAAGCACATGAATTAACCTTGAGTAATTAATTATTGTGTATAGATGTAATAACAGAAAAATGCACTAATAGGTTTAACTACTGCAACGGATGATTCTACAGAGGCTAATATGAACTTATTGGTACGAGTTGGTGAAAACTTGTTGAATAAATCATATTCCAAAGAGAATCCTGAAACCAATGAGGAAGCTCTAGATAGGTAAAATACATTCTATTTTCTTCGATAATTAAAAGAAAAATTGTTAACGAATGATTGTTCGATAATTCATATAGGAAAATAAGTTATAATAACTCTATGAAGTAAGTTAGATGATATAACCTTCAAAAGTGTATATTTAGCACACATCTTTGGGAAAAAATTTACACGCATTCGGTGTATACACCAAACTAATGTTCTTTATCATGGTTAAGTAATTAAATTAAGTAAAATATATGTCAATTAATCATGGTTAAGTAACATGAACATTAGTTTGGTGTATACATCGGGTGCATGTAAGTTTTTTCCACTCCTTAAAAAACTTACACGCACCCGGTGTATACACCAAGCCAATACATGCATGCCATTTGTTTGCATTTAGAGTTCTTGTTATTTAACCATGATTAATTGACATATGTTTTACTTAATTTAATTGCTTAACCATGATAAAGAATATTAGTTTGGTGTATACACCGGATGCATGTAAGTTTTTTCCACTCCCAAACTTACACGCGTCCGGTGTGTACACCAAGTCAATACATGCATGTCATTTGTTTGCATTTAAAGTTCATGTTACTCAACCATGATTAATTAATATATGTTTTACTTAATTTAATTATTTAACCATGATAAAGAACATTCATTTGGTGTATACACTGGGTGCGTGTAAATTTTTTAGAAAGTGCTTTTCTTTTAAATGAGTCTTACTCGTTACAAATTTGAATTAGTCGGAATACTCCCTTTTTCCCGAGGGAGTATTAACTATTAGTTAATATTTTCTTAACCATTCAAGATTATGGTCAAGAGTTTAATTATTAAAGCCAAGGTAATATGTCATTCCTCGTATAGGTTTTTAAGTTTCTTGTAAATCTATTTTACTTCTAATTATAATAATTTCTTTTGTATGTAGGTTTGAAAAATAGCACTAAGAAAGGAAAAGCCCGAAAAATCGAAAACCTCTTAACTGTGTTAAACTAAGGCTTTGATTTTATCATTAGTGCTTGAATAAATGATATGCTAAAGAATAAACACTTGTAACTTAGTATCAGTTATAATAATAAAAGTTGTGTTTGCTCATAGAATTATATATTATTACTCTCTTAGTCCGTTTTTGCTTGTCCATATTTCTAAAGTTAAATGTCCAACAGTTTTTATTTAGTTTGAAAAAATCAATAGATAATTTACCTATTTGCTCTCATTTTATCCTATGATATTAAATATTATTTATTATCCGATGCATTTCTCAAAGCATTAAATTTATTAAATCAAGAGGATGATACAATAAAATTATCTTTATTATTTGTTATTTCTTAAATTATGTATCATGTCTGGACAAATATAATTGGATGGGATTATGTTTTTCAATCTCAAAGTTCAGAGAATTAGAAGAAAAATTTTCACGAGAAATACCCCTCTTATATAATATGCTAGGACTATGTAATAGCTGTTAAGTATCCCAAATAAAAAAAAGGATGGGTAATTGGTCTCCTTATATGGACTTAAGCAATTCTTCCCTCATGAGTTAGCTTTGGAGGTTGAGTTAGGCCCAAGATTCATTTTTTACATGGTATTAGAGCCAGGTCCATTCCAAATCTTTGTTCATCGATGTTGGATCCTTATATTATATTATTCACGCTCCAGTTAACAAGGCCTGGGGCGTGCGGGGGAGTGTTAAGTATCTCACTTCGGAAAAAGGATAGGCAATTGATCTCCTTAATTATATGGACTTGGAAAATCTTCCCATCATGAACTAGATTTTGAGATTAAGTCAGGTTCAAAATTCATTCTTTACAATAGCTAACAGAGTATCAAATAAAAAAAAAATCTATTTTCCATCAACCTGTGCAATATGATAAGAAAGCAACAAAGAAATATGCCATCACATGAGTGTTTATTTTTGGCTTTCAAATGACGATTTATTGAATTAAAATATAGAATTTACTAAACACAAAAAACTATTCGAGCGTTGCATTTCCTTGAAAGTCATCAAATAGTTCTTGCAAAATAAAAGAGGGAGGGAAATCAAATATTATAACGTTATTTCCTATTCTTTAATTT
The DNA here is from genome assembly GCF_002878395.1 of Capsicum annuum. Lineage (NCBI taxonomy): Eukaryota > Viridiplantae > Streptophyta > Magnoliopsida > Solanales > Solanaceae > Capsicum > Capsicum annuum. The sequence goes on along the minus strand of NW_025832006.1, from coordinate 466,376 downwards.
TGGCGCTTTCCAAACACAATTTATTTGCCACATCATTTGCCTCCCAATAAACGTGGCAAATTTGAGGTTCATCCGGATTGTCAATGAGCGACTTCAAATCCAATGATACATGTAACTCTAACTATTATCTTTTAGCATTTGTATAAGTTCTGTATGTCCGTTTCCACATAGGAGTCATGTTCTTTTCCACAACCAATCTTAGCCTATGTAAAAGGGCTAACATTTCCATTTAGAGAGCTGATATTGCCTTTTGAAAGCGAGCAAACCTGAAATTCTATTTTTATTATGATTTCGTATGACTCCCCCGTTTCATCATTTCTATTGTCCTCATGAAAACACCATCGATATTTAGTTTAAAGAAACCCATTTGTGAGGGTTCCCGTTTAATTAACATAGAGGTTTGACTACTATTATTTGAGATCATAGGTGGACCGAAGTGATAATAATCAATAGCTTGAATTTCAATTACTTTTGGAGAGATTAGTGTTAAGGATTTGTTGGAAATGATTGTGTTACAGTTTCTCCAAATGGTCCAAAGAATAAGTGGAATGATAATTGAAAATGGTACAAAGCTATTACTACTTTATTTGATTAAATTTTTCCAAGCACAATTGTTTTTAGTATTTCTAATCAGATGGTCATTTGAAGGGATGAAATTAAAGTGATCCCAAATCCCTTTTGCTTTGGGGCATAGAAGGAGGGTATGTTTAGTATTTTCCTGAATGTTTGTACATGAATGGAATGCTGACACGATTCAAAATAGGAACGTGATGACACATGTACACCCTCTAAAAAGTTAAGCCTATTTCAATTCAAAAATATAATTTAAGAATAAAGGAGCGGAGGACAAGAGAAATAAATCAGAAATATAAATAAAGAAAAAATAATATTCATGATACATTCTTGAATTTGGTTGTAATTAATACAAGCCTTTAATACAGATTTGTAACAAGTGTACTAAGTTATCTTATATGAGAAAGTAAGCACAAGATATTAAGGAAGAGATCCAGATAAGCTTGAAGTTCGTCCGTCAACACCTCGATCTCCATAGCGTCAATGCAATAAGAAATGATCTACAAATTGCTATACGATCCAAGGAAATCCCCGTCCATTCAATTTTGACTCATTGGGAAAATGGACATTGAGCTTTTGGGTCCTATTGTCTAGAGAAACATAGCACAAATGGAGCCAATTCATCCCCAAGATTACATCAACATCAACCATATCAAGTTCTATTAAATCCACCAATGAAAGATGGACACCACACAACCCTAATAAATTTTTCTAGTAACAATAGAATCACCCACTAGAGTAGACACAGAAAAGGGGTTAGAAATATTTTCAGGACTAATATCAAAGTGTACAACCACATAAAGGGTCATATAAGATAAGAAAGAACCCGGATCAAACAAACCATAAACATCATGACAAAAAAAGTTATAAAATATAAGTGACAACATCCGGAATGCCTCATATTCCTGAAGAGTAGCTAGAACATGGAGATGATTCTGGCCAATACCGGTACCTCAAGTGGTGCCCTTGGTTGCAAGGTCCAAAACTGCGGCGATCAAAACCTTATTAGCTGTAGTAGTAACTTTAGCTATAGGACAATTCCGCTATATATGACAAGGATGACCACAGTTAAAACACAAGTTCCACCCCTCACAATAACCATGATGAAGCTGCCCATTAATTTAACAAGGAAGGTAACTTACTGATATTGGGCACCTTGTACACTAGGACCACTACTAGCTTAGAAACGACGATCACTCGAAGGCTTAGGATAAGGAGCACTAGTCGTTGAATATGAACTTCCCCAATTCTTCTTATTAGTCCACTACATACCATCTCCCTTTATTCTACTGATTGCCTCCTGCTCTAAATATCTAAAACTTCTTGCTTTGCTTCTCTCACATCTCTACCTGCTTATTTTTCTCATCCTCACTACCAGAAATTATTCCTATGGCAACGGTTCAAAAAACATTACAATAGATATAAAAAACCATTACCATAGAGCTATCACAATGGTTTGTTATGCGTTGCATATGTGAGCCTTGGGATAGGCCTATGGCAACGACTTTTGCAACAGTTTTTAGAACCGTTGCAATAGGTCTATCTATTGTAACGGTTTTTATAGCTCCTATCACGACAGTTCTAATTATCTATTGCAACGGTCAAAAACCATTGCAATAGAGTGTATTGCAGCGGTTAAGAGATGTTTCAATAGATTGTATTGCAATGGTAAGAACCATTTCATTAGGCTGTATTGCAACGGTTCTTAATCGTTGCAATAGACTTTATTGCAACGACAAAAAAAATGTTGCAATAACCCTTTTGCAATGGTTTTTGACACCTATTGCAACAATTTTTGAATCTTTTACAATATTTTTTGCTACCTATATTTCAACGTTTTGCCACCTATTATTGAAGCTAGTTCAACTACCAATTGATATATAGCGAGATGGAAAATTATATTAATACATAATATAATTATATATACACATCATAGCATCTTTCATTAATAATAATTCAAATTGAAATATCCAAAAAAAGTAATCTAAATCCAAAAGCAAAATGTTAAAGTCAAATGATCATTAGTTTTTCCATAAACTATCAAGTTTGAGTTGCGATAACTTTCACAAAATTCAATACCAAAAAGATCGATACTAAAACATCTATCAATAATTCAAAAATTTTCTCAAGTAAGGTCAATTTCTTCATCACTTGTTTCATCTTCTCCTTCATTTTGAACATCTATAAAAAGAAAACATAATCTCAATTAGCACTTAAATGACAACATATTGAAGTCACTAAAGAAACCAATGATACTGGAATTAAAAAAAATGAATAAACGAAGGAGATATAAGCATGTCAGTTGAAGATCACAGGAACGGGGAAATTCAAAAATGAAAAACCAATTGGTAATACTTCAAGAAGTTCATCCTTTAGCATGTTTCAATACTTATTCATCAAAATTGACATACAAAAAATTTTCTGGATAGATTCATAGCTTATCTATTAAAATCTATTAAAGAGCAGACATATTTTCGAACATTAGAAAGAGGGATATCTATGAAACATAAAACAGAATCCTTTTTAGGTTTCTAAGACAAAAAATGAAGAACAACCTATTCACACACAAGTTAAAGTATTTAGAAAAACACCAAGGCAACAAGGTAACTAAGTACTACCTATTTTGTTGATTTAGAAAAATCTCTGCATATTAGATAAGATGTGAAGATGAAGTTTTACCTAATCAGAAACATTGACAAGATTCAACACATACACTAGATTCCCGACACTTCACCAATAAAGCCCGGGTCTATAAAAATTTGAAAAGAATACTACTGTACAAACAATGTAATAAGTAATGTGTCTAAAGTTGAATTGCAACATTTTATTTCGCAGAATTTCAGATGTAATCTGGAGTTAACCTCAGTTTCAAAAGGATCAAAATGAGATAACTACTCTAGAATCATGGTATTGAAAGGAAAGCAAATATATTTCATTTTGCAGTTATATTGACATATATATTCTACACCAGAAAATAAGGAATAAGATAGTCTCAAGAAGGAGGTCTTCTGCCTGCGAGGTCTAATATTGACAGCTTCTACAACACCCTTTTCGGTAATGGTAAGGAAAGAAATTGAAGGGAATATACATCGACGAGACCTTTATGCTGCTAAAGAATGCTGAGGTTGTCTTTTCAGAAGAGATGGGTAGGAGTGGGCTAGGGAAAGAAAGTAAAAATCATTACCCAAAATTCAGACCACCAACACTTCCAAAAACTAATATTAAACAAGACTAAAAATTAAATTTAAATTACTCTTTTATGCACCAGGTAGCCCTATCTATTGCTAGTCAGCTTATTAGAAAATTCACCAAAGAAGGTGCACACAATAAAGGAAGAAGAAACACTAAAATTGTTGCTTAAAATAGCAAATGGCCTATCTGTTTCTAGTCAGCTTATCAGAAAATTCACCAAAGATGAAAACATAATGAAGGCAGAAGAAACACTAAAACTTTTTCTTAAAACTGTAAATGGCCTATCTATTGCTAGTCAGCTTATCAGAAAATTCACCAGAGGGAAGGAGGTTGTCAACTATAAGAGGCAAGTCCTACAATTTTAAAGCTTAAATCCCGGAGTCCTCCTTCAAAACAGACAAATTCCCATGCTAAAAAAGAAGAAGAAGAAAGGGCGAGAAGAAGAAGAAAAGAAGACAGACCTTGATTATTACTCCCAATAAATAGAGGATTGATTTGTTGAATAGCCCCCTCTTCCCTTGACAAATGAGCATTGAATCTTAGCATATTAGGATCAAGTGCTAATCCTAGATTTTGACGTTGTAATTGTGCAATGATGTTCATTTTAACATCTCATTCAATGGCATCTCTTTGATCTTGCATTCTTTGTTGTATCCTCTCTTCTAGTTCATCCATTCTCTTTTTCACCAATTTATCTGGAGCTATATTTGAAGAGGGTCCAGAATCACTTATTTTTTTTCAAAAGAGACTTGGTCACCCCACATCCGAATAGTCTTACTCGACCTGGATGATCAGGACCCATAACTGTTGTGAATGCATCAACTGATTAACTACCATCTTCACTTTCTTGAGTTTCTACTCTCTCTATTTCAACCTATAAGTGATATCCAAAATGAGCACGTAAATTCAGTTGTTTCAATATGTAATAAAGAACAACTGATCTTGATCAATTTTGAATTAGAAAATTTCCTAATAATTTATTTGTAATATCTTCAGAAGAATCCTTGTATACTCGTCCAAATTTCCTTCTTCTAGTAGCCACAAAGAATTCCTTGTTTGACACAACACTAGAATTTTCCTTCATTTTTCCTAGTTACACGCAAGTCAACAATAAAAAAATTTCAAGTCAACAAGTTCATAGTAACAATATAAAAGAATACTAAACCTCATGGATTAGAGAAAAACTTATTTTGCCAACAGTGTGAGGATACTTCCACATTTTTTGATTCTGTTTGTTAGCATCAGACTAATCCTGTAAGACAATTGGTGAATATAAGTTTCAAAAAGCAAATTAAAGTAGTGATTATGGAACAAAGTAATAACTATACATATCAATATCATACCTTAGCTTCTTTGGAATTCTAATACTGAAGCAAATCTGCAAATACAGGTTCTAGAATAGTTTTAGGCCTATTTACCTTTCAAATTTCATCATTGGGGTAGGCATAATACTGGTCTTTCTTAAACCTTGACTTGTACCCTCTAAAAGAAGAACCAATTGCATTCATAGCCTATTTTTTTCCATTTTCGTGAATGTCATATTTCTCCTGTAATTTGGTGCAATTTAGTTAATGCAAAACTGTGAAATGATTTAAACTAGAAATCAGAATAGTGATAACTTTGAACTTGGATATAGATCCACATATCATCATGTGTCTTCAAATTTGCCCAACTAATATTAAGAGGACAAAATATCCCATTCCTTGCCAAAGTGCTAAGAAAACTGCAAAACTCGGTGACCACTGCTTTAGTAGGACCAATAGGCTGATTCAACTCATTTAGCACTATTAGTTAACGCTCAGTTCATCCATGTACTGCTTCCATTTGTGTAGCGCCTCTTTTTATTTTGTTAATTGAAGGGCCTACAATAATATGAACAACAAAATTACTAAAATGCAAATAATTTTTAAAAAGTATGAACTAAAATTTATGTATTCTTGCCTTTTCCCGATTATTCATTTGCTTCAAAAAATTAGGAAGTTGTGACTGATCTTGCTGCACTTATTTGAGTGATGGTTGTGATGCACGAGTGGTGTAATCTGACAATTCTAGGTGCACTTGCTCCTCTACTGGTACTACAGGTAAGATAGGATCCTCAATCACCTGTTGCACTTGTTTTTGTACTTGGGATCTAACTGGAACATTGTTTAACTTCTCCTTCTGCTTGTGATGATTTTTCTTTGCATTTACGTAGCCTGTTCCTATATTCTTCTTCTTCTTCTTTTGTTCTAGTATCTGTTTGTTTCGTAATGCTGCTAGTGAACCAGCTGAAATAAAACTCTTAACTTTTTGGTGATTCATGATTGTTCAACTCTTATCTGCAAGTTCAAAAATATACAAAATAGGTTGAGTACTATAATTCCAGATAACAACCATCAATGAACAATGTTTCTTGTTTCATTTTGGACAAAACATGCTAACAGAACATACTAATAGTTTTAGTAATATGCAGTTTTTGCTTTCTGTAAATTTCTAACTATAAAGAAACATCAATCTGCAATAAGGAAATACCAGCTTGGAAGACAAAAAAACTAGGAGTAGTACTCCAAGAAATGAAAATAGTTGAAGAGTGGTTGTTGTTACTAGTAATGCTAAGAAAGACACTACATCAATGGTTCCAAGTAAGCTCAAATGCATTTCAAACATTCGAAATGCAACACGCAATTGATGAGCTATTCAGATAAAAAAGAGAGGCATTATAAATCTGGCAAAGGCATTATAAAGAGAGGCATTATTCTTTGTCTCCCTTGAATGTCATCAACAAAATTATGGACTTACATGTACGCTACATGATCATTTCTGACTTTGACAAAATGATGCCAACATGTAACAGGATGCCCTAGTTATGGAACAGGGAATACAAGCATCTATCAACACCTAAACATGCTAAAATAGAAGGGTAATTAGTTTCTGAACCCCATGATTACCTTTTTTTGGTAACTGAAATCTTTAGGGCCAAGCGCAAGACTCAAAACTCAGTAGATATTAGATGGGCTGGGTCTTCTACCCATCTCCACTTATCTGGGATTACTTTTTAAGCTTGTGACGAGAATTTAACCATACATATGATCTTGATATATAGATTAAGAGGAGTTTCCCTTGGCAAATGAATATAACCAGGAAACATGAAAAGAGATTAAACTAACTTTAGAATAAACACTATAAGATCCTACTCCCTCTGTTTTATTTATGTATCTTAGTTTGACAGGCCATAATGGTTAAAGTTGTGTATAACATACCAAAAGTACCCTACGAATCTTGTGGTCTTAAAATACCAAGCCATTCTTTTAAAGGAGGGTTATTAGGGGAAAAATAGGAATCTTAGAGTTGAAAACTTCCTATATACAAAGAAGTGACATTTATTTTCAGACAAACGAGAAATAAAAGTAGGGAGTTTGTTATTTGGAATAATGGACACAACTCACTAGCCTAAAATGGTAATAGTAGGTAGTTCCTTGGCAAAATTTGGTATTAAGAAGGCAATCTCAAATAACCAGGAAACTCTAGCAACCAATTTTAAGAATCAACAACACCTTTGTTACTCCGGTAATATTCTAAACAGATTACGCATTGTATATGTGGGTGATAAAACAAGATAAAATCACGGTGAAGAGCACATAGCAATCAAGTGGTATACTCTAAGAATGTATCTTTGTTTTAGCGAGTAGATTTGACCAAGAGGCTCATTTTTAAGCTTCAAAGTATCCAGAAGATGTTAAACGCTAATAACTTCTTTTCATGTTCATGTCACAAACATGAGTTCAACAGAAACATGCAAAAATAAAAAAATTCACAACACGTCCATGGAACCAAATCAAAATAACCATATCTAGGCTAGATTTCATCTTTACTCAACTCGCTTGTCGTGAAACAGCATACCAAAAAAAATAAAATGAAAACAGACACGCATAATCAATGGGGCATCAGGGGCAACAACATGACACTTAGCATAATTGCAATCTAATAATAATACCAATTCAATAAACTATTGACAAATGGACACACTAAGAAAATAGAGGGAAAATTCTTCTCACTCATCTCATGGTATACAATCTACGGTTATAAGATATATATGCAGTTTTTAAGTGCCACATTGATCACTTTATGTTATTTCATCGTAGGAATCAATTATGACCAAATGAGCAAGCAAATGCTTTGCATGGAATAGGAAAACAAACCTAAACAGATGTGTCCATTGCTATAAATGTGAGGATGCGCTGGAGCTGGAGTAATAAAAACAACCTGTCAAAAAGATTAAAAAAATATACTTTTAAGGAAGGAAATTACGATCAAATAAGAAAGCTAATGTTTTGCATTCCAGACACATGACTTCAGAAATTAGAATCCTTCCAACCACCCCACCCCCAATTGGAGTATTTAAAACGATTAACCAATGCAAAAACACATACATATTAGAGTATTCTTATTAGTTTATCATAGTAATACAAAATTTTTTGAAGTGTTCCCTTTTTAAATCAATGTTGCACTTTATTGTCCTCTAATTTTGTCTGCTAATCTAACAATTATGGAGCTGTACTGCAAACTCTCAGGAGTTTGGATAATAACATTTTTAATGGAACCGTTCTAAAAGAACTTGGAAACATAGTTAATCTGTAGAATCTGTAAGGCCTTCCTAAACCTTATTTAGATGAATATATTTCTCGGAATCTTCAAAAATGTCAACGGGAGCATGTCAGATTCTCCAAAGTAGTGTATTTTGGAGAACTTAATAGTGGTGCGGCATTGAAAGTTAAGAGTCTGTGTAACTTCACTGGAAAACTTCCTAGCTTTGATAGTTTGAAAAACCTTCAAAAATTGTGAGCATTTTCACACCATTTGATGCGTAAAAGCTAGTGTTTTCTAGTTAAATTAAATTATAACAGACTTCAAAATACAACAAAGATAAGAAAAAGATAAAAAAAAGCAAAGTGTTGCACATCTAGGAAATGGCAACTGAAATGAAAATTACTGAACTAAGATTCGGTCTTCCGGGGGGTATAATGGAGAAAAATGAGAAGAGCTCTTGAAAATCTCTTCGATTGCACCAATAAATGCTCAACAACAACAACAAATACCAAATTCTTCAAATGCATTCATCAACCTCACTTACCTTGAATCTCCCACATGTGCCCTCGATTTGCTTCAAGTGATTATTCTAGACAATTCAAAATATGAACACCACCTTTCAAGAAATTTTCAACAATTAGTAGGTTAACAAAATGCTAAATCAAGCGAAGTATAAAAAAATAGAAAGTGGCCAAAGACGAAAGAGCAGATGAACTAATACAAACTAAACATGATTTTACAATCAGAACTTGATGGGGAAAAATTTTATGACTGAGACCACGATCCTCTTCAATGATTCAGTATATTCCTTTGAATCAAACTTTGACAATTCTGTAAAATTGTACTATTTTAGAATAAATTTCTAAATGAAAACGATTAAAATGATATAAACAAGCATGAATATAAGATACGTATGCAAAAGGAAATTAACACTCACTAAAGATGAAAATAATGATGAGCATATCTTCAAATGAATTTATTTGTCTAATCATCTGCCTCTATCCAATCCCAATCAGTATCATCAAACTCATCTTCCTCTTCTGATGTTTCTACAACTATATCTTCTGAATGTTCTATAGTAGATGAAATATCGACAACAACAACAACTCCATCTTCTCTTGACTATCTAAAGTCACCTCATCTAATCTAGTTGAGGGGCCAATGTCATCATTAGGCTTTCTCCAAAATGTTTCTTCTATATTAGGGCAATTCTCTTCCTCAAGATCATACAAATCTATGGGGACTTTATTCCTTGCATAATAAACATCTTTCTCAATTGGATCAGCAACATAAAAAACTTGATAAACTTGTGATGCCAACACAAAAGGATCATCTTTACAATATAACTTGTTGAAGTATACCCGGGTCAACCCATACTCGTCTACTTCATTCTGATACCAATCATATCTAAATAATACAACATTAAAACAACCATAGTAATCAATCTCAATGATATCTTGAATAACTCCATAATAAACTATATCTCCATCTATGGGATTTTGGTCCCTAGCACTAGCAAAACTATTCGTTGTTGCTGATAAAGTCACTACAGAATTCTGATTCTTGCTTGGGGCATCCCAAGCTTTTGTATGAAATCGATATCCATTGATGAAATATGCTCTATATCTCTTTGCCACCATATTGGGCCCCTTAGCTAGCCATTTTAAATGACGAGATACTTCAATATTTTTAACTTTCTATTCAAACCAAGTGCTGAATTCATGACCATGATTCATTGCTCTTGCCCATGCATTGGATCTACTATGATTACTCATTAAATTCTTATGTTCCCTGTAATCAAGAATAGTGCAAATAAAATTACTAGGTGTTTATAAATGGATGTTCATGTACCTTATAATAACCAAATATATGAAGTTTAATATGTAAATATCTTACTTTATGAACTTTTCCACTTGTTCATCTCCTATGTTTAAAAAGACATATCGATGTGCTTCATAATATAACTTTGAATCCATTACGAAAGTGCAGTCTTTTCTCTTCTCAGATCCAATTGGATGACCATTCTTTGGAAATATAGGTGACAAATTCGGAATGCCTTCTTCATTTTCAGTTTGGTACCTACTAAATTGTGTCTTCACACCATAATGTAGGTATCTTGAACAAAAAATCAGTCACTTTTTAATCAAATAACCCTTTCCTATTGATGCTTCTAGACAAGATCGATTACGAATGAGCGCCTTAAGATTACATAGGCTTATCTTAATGAAATACATCCAATGAAGATGTATGGGACCCCCAACCTTAATTTCATTCACCAAATGAACTGGCAAATATAGCATTATATCAAAAAATGTTGGATAAAAAATTATTTCAAGGTTAGATGTAATTTCACCAATTTTAGACTCTAATTTTTCAAGATCTCTCGGTCTAATCACCTTACTACATATGGATCTAAAGAAATTATCCAACCTAATCAATGTCAATAAAATATTTTTGGGAAAAACTTTTCTAACAGCAACCTGGAGAAAGTGATGCATTATAAAATAAGCATCATGACTCTTGTACCCTGATATCTTCATCCCCTTCATATGCACGCGATCTGATATATTTGAAGCACACCCTTTAGGTAATTTGATATTTTTCAAGACACTACAAAACAATCTTTTCTATTCTGATTTCATGGAAAAAAAAGATTGAGCCAACCTTACATTTCTATTACTATCTTCTACTAGTTGTAGCTCTTTTCGTATTCTCATTTCTTGTAAGTCATATCGAGAATTTATATGATCCTTTGACTTTCCATCTATCTCCAATAAATTCCCAAGCAAAGCATCACATATATTTTTTTATGTGCATTGGATCAAGATTGTGGCTCAATTTGTTATCTGGCCAATACGACAATTAAAAAAATAGATCTTTTCTTCCAAGGACCCTTATTATGTCGAGACCTTTTCTTTTTCCCTTTCCCAAAAAAGTGTTGAATTCACTCAGCTCTTCTAGCACTTCTATCCCCGACAAAGGAGTAGGTGTAGGTCTATGTTCCTCAGTACCATCAAAGGATTTCTTATCTTTTCGCAATGGATGATCATGAGGCAAAAGTCTCCGATGACCCAAATAACACATCTTACGACTGTGTTTGAGATATCGAGAGCATGTGTCATATTTACAAGAAGGGCATGCCAATTTTTCCTTAGTGCTCCATCCTGAAAGCATTGCTAATGCTGGAAAATTACTAACTATCCACATTAAGTTTGCACGCATTTGGAATATTTGTTTGGTTTCAGCATCATATGTTTTTATCCCGGGTTCTCATAGTTCATTTAGTTCATCAATTAGTGGTTTCAAATACATATCTATATCATTTACAGGATATGATGACCTGGAATGATCATTGACAACATAAGATACTCGATTTTCAAGCAAATCCATGGTGATAAATTATAGTTCATCAACATAACAGGCCATGTGCTAGGAGAAATGCTCATTTTTTAAAATGGATTGAAACCATCACTTGAGAGACCCAACCTGAAATTATGAGGATCTATAGAGAAGTCGGGATACAAGCGATCAAAATCCTTCCATGCTTTTACATCAGCAGGATGCCTTAGATTTCCATCATTCGGTCATTCATTAGCATACCATTTCATTGCAATGACTATTTCAGGACACATGAACATCCTCTAAAGCTTAGGCTTTAACAGAAAGTATCGTAAAACCTTTGCAGGAATTTTAGACCTTCCAGTTGTTCAGACACCATCAACACTCTTCCATCTAGAAGTCCTACATATAGAGCAGCTCTCAGCTTTCTCATTGTCCTTCTAGAATAACATGCAATCATTAGGGCATGTATGTATTTTTTCATAATCAAGACCCAAATCTCTTATCACATTTTTGGCCTTATTGAAAGACTCCGATATCTGAGCAAAGGGAAATGCCTCTTTTATCAACACTAAAAAAATCTGAAAATGCTACATTACTTAACCCATGCAATGATTTAAACAAGAACAACCGAATGGTGAAGCTCAATTTACTAAAATTTTCACACCCCGGATATAATTGTTGCTTTCCATCATCCAATAATTTAAAAAATTTCTTTGCATCTTCAGGTAATCCCTCTCCATCCCCTTCTTTATGCCCTAATTCAGCCTCTATATTTCTAAATATATCGTGAAGTAGTCCATCAATATCATCTTGCAATTTGAACCTTCATCATCATTGATTGGATGATGTGTCTTTCTCGAGGAAGAACTTTCTCCATGGAAAGTCCATTTGGTGTAACCAGCATGAAACCCTCTAGAAAGCAAATGATCCTTGACCACATCTCTATAATGCCAATATTGATTCTTGCAGTCTCTACAAGGACATAATATCTCATTTCCATGATGAGCTTGTTCAAACGCCTTCTCAAGAAAGTTTTTCACTCCATGCTGAAACTCATCAGACCATATTAAATAATTCATCCAACTTTTATCCTCACTATCTATTATAATCCTACACAACACACTGAAATCACCAAAATTAAAACAAATTATGATCAACAAATATATCATCTTTAATGAAACAAATTAAAACAAATCATGTCATAATATAAGTACAAAAAACAGTATAAACCTCTAGCCAACTAATCTGGACTCGCACCGCATAAGGTCTAGTAAAGTGGGAAGCACTCCCTACCGGGAGTTCCTCCATTCCAAGGCTTGAACATTAGATGTGTGGTTAAGCATTGAGGAATCCCATCCATCCCAGCACACCCCGTTGAGGGCATCTCAATATTCTCGCAAAATCTCTATGATTGCTTTACTAGCTAGCATGATGAATAGTTCCAGCTTCACTAGATTGGCACTAATTGTCACTGTCTATCCATACTAGGTAGAAAACTTTTCGGAGAGTAAGATATCCAAAATATAATGTTTAGAATCAATATATTGTATATTTTTGGCACTAATTATTCATCCAAAAGAATTAGTATCTACTTGGCATTAGGTCAAGATAGAGAAGGCATCAACTGAATTCCTTGTACTTAATTATAACAATCATTTGCTTCATTATTTTGAATCATCTACAGAAGGCCAATGAAATTTCCCAAGATGTATATTTTCATATCTTTTGCAGGATACCTTTCCCAGAAAACACTGTGTGATTATACCCTTAAACTTCTTTCTTACTTTTTTTGAGCTAATTTAATAGTTTAACTACTAAGCCTCAAATCAATCTAGATTAGCCATAAGCCATAAAAATAGAATATTTGGCATAAAAATGGTGTCTATTAAATGAATGTTGAAACCCCAGTGTTCAATATACTGATAAACGAACATGGCTTACGAGGGATTATGAGGCATTTGGTATTCAGTTGCCTTTCTCTTTTCTAGGTTTGAAGCAATGAAAAACAACAAATGATATACATAATTATCCATGACAATACCCGTAAGAGTTATAGCTAATCATAAGAAACAAACAAAAGCAAACCCAACAAAAAAATTAAAGTGAGGGGAAAAAACATGAATAAATTAATAAATGCACCCAACACTATTAAAGAAAGAATGACGCATTCGAATATTCGAACAAATAAAGAATCCGAAGTAATCATAATAGATTTTGCTGAATACTTAAAATTTTTGACGAACACAATAAATTTTTAGATCTTGACTCCATTACAACATAAAATGAATGGACTCATGGGGATTTAATTCTCCTTTTTGTTAGATATAAAGAGCAAGCTTACTATGAGGATTCAGCAACTAGATCTGTCGGCTGTTGTAAAATAGATAGTGGTTAGAGCCGCTGTTGGAGCCGCGGTCGGAGTGACAATCGGAGCATAAGGGGGCCATTGAAGAGGTCATCGGAGAGCAGTGGAAAGTCGGCACAGTGGCAGTATTAGTACTAGCTATCTACGTTTGTATCGACTGAAGAGAGTGAAAGTTCATTTTGTACTTTCTTTAATTTTTATTATATATTGTTTAAAGTTTTGGAAGATTTTATGAAAATGTAGGGAGGGAAAAATGAAAATCGTTGCAATAGCTTTTTATCCCAAAAATGTGTTGCCATAGATGACTTTATGGCAACGGTTCATGAAACCGTTGCTATAAAATACCCTATTGCCATGGTTATCCATCAATAGCAACGGTTATAGAACTACTAGAATAATTTTTTTTTTTGCAATGGTTCCAACTGTTGCAATAGACCATCTATCGTAACGTTTTTAGAACCATTGCCAAAAGATTCGTTGCAATAGGGATAATTTCTAGTAATACCTCCACACAAGCCACTAGCCTGGAGATTTCCTTATCATTGTTCAAGATCACAACCTTGTATTTCAACACCAAGTCATGAGACAAACAAGAAGAAAACTTTCTCATTTGGGACCTCATATTAGACACCAACTTTAGAGCATAATAGGACAGTTTCTTGAACTTTAGTGCATACTCCTTCAGACTCATCTTACCTTACTTCAAGTTTACAAACTTTTTAACCTTAGCTTTCCTCAATTCCTGGGGAAAGAAGTGATCAAGGAAGGCACCTGAAAAATCATCCCACACTGTCTACTCGATATCATTACCCCTCATCACTTCCCACTGGCCATACCACTGGTAAGACACATTCTTCAACTGATAAGCAACAAACTCCATACCCTCTAAATAAGTAGCATGCATAACCCTAAAAATCTTTTCCATCTTATCAATAAACCTTAAGGATCCTTCTAAAACTTAGCACCAATAAAGGTTGAGGAATTAAACCACTAGTCAACCTAGGTAATGTCAGATGAACTAACAAAAGGACCAATATGATCAGACCGATAAAAATGTGATGCCATAAATTGAGCAAGCATATTAATAGATTTCTTGAATTTCGGATTATAAATATCTCTTGAGGTGATCGAGCATAAGTATCAAAAGTCCTGGAAGCCCAAGTAGGACTAGTAGGAATCGATAGAACCTCACATGGAAAAGTGCAGTTAGGAGTAGGGACCTTAGACCGGGTATTCACTCCATAAATAGGGCAAATTTCCTCCATATATTTCCCGTATGAGATAGAGGTTCCAATAGATTTGTATGACCATTAGATCTTCGGGGAGGTATGATCTGAAATGTAAGTAAGCCAAGAGTTAGAGATGATTCAAGGTAACTAGACTATATAGCCCGAAATAGAACATAAGAAAGGAAAATATTCCTAAATGCCTCGTCCGCTCCCCCTTATAAGTGTGGTGCGCTACACACCCATAAAAAGACTCTACTTGACATGTCTTTGTGGAAACCCAAAGACCCTGAATTGTGCTCTGATACCAAGCTTGCCATGTCCAAACTAGAGCATAGTCATGATGGGTATCTTAAGCTCCTTGTGTGCCGGAGACTACCCCCTTAGCCTAACCTCTAGAGCACCATAAAAGTAAATAGTGAAAGCCAACCAAAATATATATAATAAAGATAGATAAGTCTAATCAAGTTCTAAGAGCCATAACACAATGACCAAATATCCCAACACTATCCACGAAAGTCTTTAAACAACAAAGACCAAATCAGGTCGGGACATGCCTCCAACCATGATAAAAGATAATTCACAATCCCCAAAATTTAAAAAAAAACCTAATGAAATGGCAGGGCTTTCCAAAAGAAGGAGGCTCACCACCTCACAACAACTTGAACAACGTACCATACCACCTAACGCTGCACAAAAGTAATAGAAAATCCCTAAAACCCTACATCATGAAATAATGCAATATTTAGTGATGGTCAGTGAGGAAAGCACTGACATATAACTCAGGAGAAAGTGATAAAATAACGCCATTGCTAGAAATAAGTCAAAACCACATGCATAACATTTATATATACATAAATTAGATGCTGGGATAGGGACAAGGTCCATGAGCATGAGAGTTCAAAATGTTAACCTGAACTATATAGCTTGCTTTGTCCTAAAAGCACCTATGGGCTATATGGGTTAGACTTCCTCTACCTGAAGGGCCCCAGTATATGTTAGCTGCACGTACTAAGGAAAATAAGGAAAGGATAAAGGAACCAAGGCGATAGCCATCTAGAATATAAAGTATTCACCAATCACACGAACTCATGGACCCCCACATCGGTAAATAGTATTTCCAGCGTTGGTCCTCCCAAGAATACACCTTTACAATGTGCTACACAATTCCTTTTAAGCGCAAATTAAAATAGTTTACAAATCAACCCAACTATTTACTAAGGAGTCTTTATTAAGGAATTTTCCAACATGGTATCGTCGTACCAGTATTCTTGAAAGCTAATTCAATTATGACAAACTAGTCTATTTAACTATTAGACTCCTAGGTTTCATTTAAAATCCAACCCACAACCACTATGGGCATTCCAAAACTATTTTACTATCCCATTATCTTTTTAATGCAATGCAATATTACAAAAGTAAGTTAAATCATTCAAATTTCATGTTCTAATAAAGTTAGAAAGGTGGGTTGAGGTTAATGTCATTACCAAGCTAAAAATTGATCAATTTGCGAAAACCCATATTCCTATTCCAATCATTATAGCCATGTACCCATTCAGCCCAAAAAATCATCAACTAAAGCATGAAAAATATATTTAATACATGGTAGAAGCGATTCATGCAATAACAATCAAAATTCCTCAACCCAAGTTCAAACCCATCATTCTAAACATATGAATATTGAGTAAATAAGTGCCATAATGTAAAAATATAAATTAGGAATGAGAAACATGCCTTAAATATCAAGTAATTTGAAGAGGACTCAAAGTTTGGAGCCTAAATATTCAATTTCTTATAAAATCCTAGTATCTCTTGCCTTAGGAGTTAAAGAGGAATGAGTAAGTTCAATCCTGATAACTAATAGTAAAGAGGTCCTTTAAGTGTTTTAACTAGTGGGAAGGAGTGTAAAGGGAGGAAAAGACCAAAAATACCCTAATTAAAATGTGCAAAAAAAATCAAGAATAGTCCTCACGACTTGGGTAACGACTCGTGAGGCCTGCCATGAGTCGTGGCCTTGAGTCATTACCTAAGGATAAAAAATCTTGTCATTCACTGTTATGATAATGAGTCTCTCATATAACTTGTTATCTGGCATCTCGAGTCGTGACGATGTCTCATGGTCAAGGGTTGAACTCCTGGGTAACCTTCTGTTATGACAATGAGTCCCTCCTAATGACTAGTTAAGTCTCATAACGAGTCGTAGTCAGGGTCATTATCACTGGTAGTTTTGACATTACTTCTGAAACTGGGCTAGTTCAATTACTCAACTCTTGGAGGGTCTGAATCCCAACAACTTGGGGTGTTATGTCCCTACTGTGCTCTTTTGACATAGATCAAGGTACAAGTGCACCACGTGCTAGCTGAGATCATGTAGTGGTCTTTGGCACTTCAAGGTATTGGCCACTCTATGCCTTCAGAGTCAATCTTAGACCTCTTTTTATTAAATTTATTTCTTATTTAGTATTCAAAGACAAACTTGTAGTTTTTTTGAATTTCAGTTGTATTTACATACTTTGAGTGTATTTAGATTGTTCTAACATTGTGAAACTAGTTTTTGGGATGGTTTAGACATCCACTATTTTTGTGCATGTACGGTCTGACTTCACTTTCAGAGTCTCGCCTTGGAAATTGTGTGTGATTTATTTCTTATATATGAGTTTGGGTGATTGACTTACATGTCAAGGCTTAGCCACATTAAGTGCCATCAATATCTTAGTTTTTGGGTAGTGATATAGATTTACTTGGACTAATATGAGCAAAATTAACATAAGAATTATAATGGAAAGATTTGATAGATTTTTGTATAATCCCCTTTTGTTAAATTTATCTCCTGATTCAATCGATTTTCATCTACCAAGAGTGCATTCCGACCATTGTCCTTGTTACTCAATCTTATTAAAAATAATAAAAATCCTAACTCAAAATTTAGGTTTGAAACAATGTGTTTATGCCATCTCAAATTCAAGAATATTGATAAAAATTATTTCTCCTCAATTATAATTATCTACATGCTTCCAGTGCCTTTTCTCAAGTTGTTACAAACTGGAATAAAGAAATGTTTGGCAATATTTGTAAAACTAAGAAAAATATATTACCTAGACTAGATGGGCTTCAAAAACTAAATCCTACTAGAAAGAATAAATTTCATTATATTCTAGAAACCTGACTATTACAAGGATATAGTAATATACTCAAGCAAAACGAGGAATTTTGGAAACTAAAATCAAGAGTTCAATGGGTTCTAAAAGGTGACGCTAGCACAATGTTTTTTTCATACCTCAACTGTAAAAAAAGAAGTCGAAATAGAATTTTAAGTATCGTAGATTCGGTAGAAAATTGGACTTTTGATCCAAACAGCATAAAATACACAATCACCAAACATTTTGAAGTAGTGTTAATTACTGATTTAGATAGTTGCCCCTTATTAAATATACCTAAAGTTGAAAACAATCTTTTGGATAAAGATCATCTAATTCTCAATAGATCATTATCAATAAAAGAGATTTATAAGGCGATTAACTCCTTTAAACCTCTAAAGGATCCTGGACTGAATGGACTCCGCCCATTTTCTTTCAAAAATTCTGGGAGGACACTAACTTCTCAATTATTCCTACATGTATGATTAGCTTTTAACTCTAAAACTATCCATCCAGCAAAAATGTAAGGTAAGACTACGTACAATACATCGTTGTGGTGGGCCCTTTCCTGAAACTATATTTTTCTTTTTTTAATATTTGGTAATTACTTTGAAAATTAATATTTCCAAGCAAGTCTCACATTATAGACCTATAAACTTCCGTAATACAATTTATAAAACAATAACAAAAGCTTTGATAAACAGAATACGCCCATTCCTTGATAAAATAATAAATCCTATCCAATTTAGTTTTATTCTTAATAGAAGAGCTTTTGATAATGCCATCATAGTTCAAGAAGCAATTCACCCTTTTAGTAAAACTAAAAGAAAATATGGAAAAATGATGATTAAAATATATCTAGAAAAGGCTTTTTTCATTCACTTCTTTCTAACTAGCCTTAATTTCCTAAAGATATGATCAATCTAGTTATAATTGTGCTATTACAGCCTCTACATCCATTCTGAATAACAGCAACACAACATAATTCTTTAACCCTAGGATTGAGAAGCATTAGTTAAGGATATCCACTATCATCGCATTTATTTATCATTTGCATGGAATCCTTATCTAGAATTATAACCCAAACCACACTCCAAAAGGCTTGGTTTCCTATAAGAATTACTCCATCATCACCACCACTCTCACATTTACTCTTTGTACATGACTCAATCCTATTTACAAAAGCTAACATTCTCAACACGAATACTATTATATCAACTTTTAAATATTTGGAGATATATTGAGCCAAGAAATTAATTTCACTAAATCAAGAATTCACTTCTCGAAAACATGAACCATAACACCACAAATTCCTTAACTTGTCTATTACAAATAAAACCCACTCTAGAATTTGGAAAATACCTAGGGCTACCGATGACGAACTTAAATAGTAAAAGAAAAGATTACCGGTTTATAATTGATAAAATGAATAACAAATTGAACAAATGGAAAGTAAAGTTTCTTTCACTTCCAGGAAGAACCACCTTATTCAAATCAGTTCTTAATTCCATGCCCGCATATGCAAAGCAAATCAACCTATTACAAAAAAATATTATCAATCACATGGATCATATCCTTAGAAATTTTCTTTGGGGTCATCAAATGAACAAAGAAAAATTCACCTAACTAATTGGGACACCATAAAACTTTCTAAGAGTCAAGGAGGATTAGACATACAGAAATACAAAAGAAATTCAGCTTTAAGCTTTAGCCTTAGCTGACAGCTCCTGAAAATATATCTCACCTTTTTGTAAAGATCTTATAAAATAAGTACAAAAATAGATTCATTAACATTACCATCATCCATAAATCAAATGACTCCTACATATGAAAAAGCCTGAGTAAAAATAATAAAATATGTCAAAAAGGCCTTTCATGAAATGTAGGACATGAAACAAAAATTAATCTTTGAATGGATAGATGACTTACAAGAATAATAATGTGAGAGAACTCATTCAAGTGCCACTGTCAATAGATGATTTAAATCATAAAGTTGATCAAATATTGATAATGGAACATGGAATCTCTCAAATTTAATCACTCAACTCCCTCTTGATATAATAGATATCATAAATAATACATACATCAAACAATCGAATCCTAGATCAGATTCTTTTTTCTGGAATATTTCGTGTAAAGTAAATTTTTATCAAAAGATGTTTACATAATATCCATATAAAATCTTTAGAGAGCATATACTTTAAAAGTACCATCTTTGACCACGGGATATGAAGAATAATACAAACAATAAAATAAAATATTTTATGTGGCTTCTCATATCAAACAAATTGCCAAGACTGAAAGTCATTTTTGAAGGCATGTTATTAATTTAAATACATTCATAATGACCTGAATTTGGATGATTTACTATTTATGTATTTTGACCATTTTACTCCTCTACCTGATTATGCTATCGTTTATGGATTGCAGAAATGGTTGCACAATTTTTAAGGCCTTCGGAAAGGGTTTGAGTGAGTTTGAGGTCATTGTGAAACTTTAAGAGCTAATAGTTGAATTTGATCGACATATCAAGATCTGAGCACCAGATAGCAAAATGGATAGAGCCAACAGATTTAAGATGTCAAATTTGATTTAGTAGTGGGTTTAGTTCGATTTTGTGGCTTTTAGATCCCATTTCTATCCTTGATTTGAAAATGATATAAAAAGGATCTTGGGGGTTAATTTTGTGATAGTGATTTTTTTTACAAATCTGATGACTCTATTAGATCGAAAATGGGTTTTACAATCAATTTGTAATATTGGATCATGTTCATAGGATACCGAATGAGTTTCAAGAGTCAAAAAAGTTTTGAAGGTTGTTGATACTAGTGTGGCCGCTAAAGCAGTTGGTTGACCGCTTTAGCAGCCGTTGACCATTTGACCAGCTGCTAAAGCAACTTTTGGCTAGTTTAGTGGTACTTTGACCATTTTATTAGGCCACTTTAGCATCCATCACTGATGTTACATCCAAAACTGAGTCCATTTCGTATTTTTGACATTTTTGGAGCTAGAAAGCTCAAATTTTGATGATTCTTGATGTATTTTCTTGTATAATCATTGCATATCAATTTATAATTCCATTTTATCCATAGATGAATAACTTCTATTTTACTGTTCATGATTTCTACCCAAAATAAAATCAAAACCCTATTTTTACCTTTTAGGGGGGGTGAGAGCTTGGATTTGACCGATTCCAAAGGATTTTTTGAGGTTTATTCCATGTGTAAGTTTCCTAACCTTATACTTAAAATTTCCCCTCAATTTAATCTTCAAAATAACTTTAAATTCTTGATTTCAAAATGAGTTTTAGGGGGTTTAGCCAGTAATGATTAAAACTAATTTTTATTTGATTTGACTCGTTTTTAACTCATTTTTGCATGGATTTTTAGTTATAGACTCCTATGAGTATAAGGAACATATTTTAAAAAAAAAATATAATTATGGTTTTACGCACTTTCATTTTCAAACCAATTTTGAAGTCCATTTTTAGAATCGTCATGAATATAGTCAATATTGATATTGTTGATTTTCTTTTGATGTGTAGATGTCATATTTGATTGTTTGTTCATCTATGTAGATGTATTAAAGGATTTAATCTTCCTGTTGGGAATTTGTACAGTATTTGAATTTGTTGATCTTTGGTTAAGTTAAGTTGAGATGTGCCTTGATCTTTTTTCAAAGTGTTTATGTGTTATTTTCTTTATTGTCGTTGTGTTGCGATTCGTTTGGATTGGGGGTCTCTTTTATATGACATGGTGAGCATCTCCGCATATATCAGAGTTTTAACAGTGGATTGTAGTTAGTTTATTACCTTAGTTAGTTAGTATTATTGCTTGAAGATATTCCTAAAATAGATTGTAGTTAATAATTCATGTTTGAATTATTATTATTGGATGCATACTTTAGGAATTTAATACTTGTATAGCCACCTTTATTACGATGATTGGGTTTTAGAATACTCTAGGGGATAATTATATTATTACTCAAATGATAGGATGGTCGACCTGTAGATAATGCCTAGAGTATAGATGAACTTGTATTGGTTGTTGAGGTTTAATGTATGAATGAGCTAGGTTTGGGTAGTTTCACAATATTTATTTTATTGGAATTTGTATTTATTCTACGTTGCTATGTGGAACTTATGTGAAATATCTATGGACTTGAGTAATTAATTAGGCATGTATGCCTGTGTGGGGGTTTATTCGTCTATTACTACTGTTGTAACATTTTGTTGGGGCTTATATTTTTGTTGTTGGTGACTGGAGGTAACATCCATTATGTGTTTCCCGAGTGTGGGCTTTACCTGATACCATTGGCCTTGTAGTTGCATTTTGTAACTTTGTAGTTGACATAATGCCTGAGTAAAGGCTTAAAATGACATAAATTTTGCCGTAATTGCATGCTTGTTCCAATAGTACATTGCTCATATTGATTGATTGATGGATGACATATTAAGCGGATTCTAAGATCACGTGTATATGTGATGAATATATTTGGGATATTTATACTACTTTATTTGTAAGCATTACATCCTTATATCATACATACATTCATGAGACATTGGTACCATAGTGGAAATACTATTTTCTTATATAAATATAACAACTTGAAAAAGACTCTTTCTAAGTTCACGAGCCAAAGAGGAGATATAAATATTGGGTCTGGGTTGGTTATTTGATATTGTACATAGGTCTTGACCCCCTAATAGGTCCTACTGCCAAAGCATTGCTCGATAAGTGTATACAGAGATTATATAATAACCTCGAGAACATCACATCATTATTATCATCACTACGTTGCATTGCATCACTTGCATTGAATTATCCTTCTTGGTATGATTGATATTTGTTAGTGTTTACTCTTGTGTTGTATTATCATATTAGAATCTCATTTGTGATATTGTTTTTTGAGCATCTATTCCACTTCATTATATTACTTTACATCATATTATATGGATTTGTTGTTGAGATATTATGATACTTGGGGAAAGGCTATGACTTAATCTAAGAGATCGTTGCATTGTACCTTCAGTATCATATTATTGAATCTTTATATAATCTCTCCTTGTTTGATCCCATAATGGTTGGTTGATTTCATGTGATTAAGCTTGAGATGTATATGTTATGTAGTAAGTCTTCTGAATAAGTGTTTCTTCTAATTTTGGATCATGAGATTGCTACTATTGACTCACCTAGGTTATAGTGCCTACCCTATTCTTATTATGGTTGTTGACCATTATTTTGTGTTACACTGGTAGGATTAAGTATTATGTTTGGTTATCGCCATCTCTTTGCATTAGTTCAGTTATCGTACTCACCCTTGTTGAGTACAAATATATTTTTGTACTCACACTTGCTTTTCTTTCTTTTTATTATTTTCTACATTCCATGAAAAAATTTGATTGAGTAGTAGTTTGTAGATCATTTCCTATTGCATTGATGTTATAGAGATCGAGGTAGTGAGAAATGGACTTCAAGCTTACCAAGATCTCTTCCTTAAGATATTATGCTTAATATATTATCTCTTATTCCCTCCCATTCTGTCCCTCTCCTTGATCTTGTCTGCTTCAATCTGTTGGGCATGAGTTATCATCCTGGAAAGATTCATCTCACTATTTAGCATGGCAAATCTGCACTCCTTAACCACGTGCTCGACACCCCTATCATAAATTTACTCATACTGGCTCGGTTATCAGCTACTAAGTCAGGAGTGTATTTGGCCAACTGATTGAACTTCAAGCAGTACTCCTTAATAGTTATAGAGCTCTGCCGTAAGTTTATGAACTCCTCCACCTTTGCCTCCCTCATCTCTAAAGGGAAAAACTTATCCAGGAATGCATCCTGGAACTCCTGCTAAGTCGTAGGGGAGACACCCTCACCTCTACCCTTCCTCTCCAAGCAACTACCCAGTCATAAGCAAGGTCCTTTAATCGATACGATGCCAACTCCACACTATGCTCCTCAGAGACATGCATCACTTGTGTGATCTTTCTCACCTCCTCCAAGTATAACTGTGGGTCCTCATCTGGCTTGGACCCATAAAACTCTAATGGGTTTATCCGCATAAAGTCATGAATCCTTGCAGCAGCTGAATCACCTCCCTGATGCTGTGGAACAGGGGCCGGATTGGCCTGAACATTCACAGTAACAGCTTGGGCTAGCGCATGAAAGGCTGCCCGAAGCTCGGCGTGGGAGACATTATCATTCAGTTGATCAACAGGCTGAGGTTGCTGATCGGTGTTATTCCTTCTAGCTCGATGAGAAGGCCTATTCTAAAATAAGAGAGCACGAATTAATAGATGAGAGAGACACTGTAAGCACAATGGACTTCTGAAAGAAAGAAATGACCTTTTTCCTAAAACGTCTCGTAGCTTCTTGCTCATAGATGTGGTGTGCTACACACCGATGATCAAGACTCTACTTAACACGTTTTGTCGTACTCCCTAGGACTCCTTAAACCTTAGGCTCTGATACCAAGTTTGTAACGCCCCGAAAACGGGTCCCGAAGCGTCACACGGTGCTTAAGGCTACAAGTATCCCCAAGCTAACCCTTTGAACCATTTTCTACCATTCAACACTTATTTCAAGATCATTACAACCAAACATTTGTGTAATATCATCATCAACCATGTCTCACAGTAATATGGATAAATGCGAGAAATAACAAAATACAAAAAGTCTAATAACTCCAACTCACTAGTCTAACAAAATAGGCCTGACAAGCCTCTACTATTCAATGTACCAAAGAGCCATTGGGACAGCCCCAACTGACTCGAACTCAAAAGATAAAGTATCAAATCAAACTGAATCGGGAGTCTGAAATAGCACGTCCTTGGATCATGAGGACTCACCACAGTAATGGATATAGATCGATGTGCTCAGGAATCGCTATCAAGTCTGGAACTGAGCACCTGAACCTACATTATAGGGAAAATATATTCCACATATGAATACGTGGGTCAGTACCATGGAATATAGACTGATTATATGGGTGTGTGTGCAAGTTTCAGAAATCAAATATCATAAGTATTCATAGAAAACATGCATGCTATAACAAGTGACTCACGTAGCTCGAATAAAAACATCATAATCATAAAAGAGTAAGATATATCAAATAAAACATGTGTGTCATCATAGTAAGTTCTCAATTCTCTTTCATCTCGGTAAATCAAATCTCATAACAATTCTCTTTAGAATATAGTATTTCAATCTTTCGGAAAATAATAACTTTCTCATAACCAATTCTTCAAAAAAATATATTCCTCTTACATAGAATGGTACACACACACACATTGGGAGTCTCTCATAACCGACATAAACCATGTGAGCTACATCGAGTCCAACATTCTTCCCACATTGAGGAGAGTCTCCCTATTCCTTGCCATCGGAGTAGGACCTTAAATTATCAATCCAAACACTAGTGATCATTATGAAAATTAGCCTCAATTTCGTCTCCTACGGGGGCACGTAGTTCTAGGAAAGTACCAAACCCGCTATACCTCCCGCTCGATGCCAAAGACTACTCCCAGAATTAGCTCAGATCTTTTAAAAAGAAAATCCACCATAAAACAGTTCAATAATTCACAACGGGAGCCATCATGCTACCCCTTTCATAATGAATTAATAAAATTTGATTTCTTTTCTTATCTCGGGTTCAAAATCAACCCCTTTTTACGACCGAAAGGTCAAAGCTTCTTTATCTTTTCAAATCATTCAAATTCATGGTGTTTATCACATATGTTTTCTCAAAAACAACAATCTCAAATAGAGTTCAAAATCCATGTCTCAATATCACATTAAAACTTATCAAGATTCAAGCTTTTCATCATAAACACATATAAATTTATTCAAAATCTAGAAATTTCAGCTTTAAGTACAAAATATCATTGGTCTCATATAATTCCACTTCTAAAATATCGAAAAAATCTTAATCTCATAAGAATCAATATATAATGTAAATTCATGCTTCAAATTCATAATAAAACATATAAAATCTATAACTTCATAAAAAAAAATATTTTTGGGCACAAGAACGAAAGGGTGTCCGTGTTGAAAACCCCACATACCTTTATGGTAATGGATTCGTTGAAGGATTAGACCTTCAATATTGATTGTGCAACCCTAGTTGGTTTTATCCTTTATTTCTCTTGGATGATGAACTTAGACTGATAATAGGAATATGATGTGTTTAGAATCTATTAAATTCATAAGGTTAAGTTTAGGGGTGTGGAAGGAGTGCCAAAAGACTTAATTTCCCTCAAAATAACTCAAAATGGAGTATTTTTGCTACCTGAAACACTAAGTGTGCACCGCACACCTTATGGCACACTTTGAAGTGTGCGCTGCACACCTTATAGCACACTTTGAAGTGTGCCTTGCACACTTTGAAGTGTGCCTTGCACACCTTATCGCACACCCATTCTAGTAGCCATGTGCGATTAGTTAGGCGATGCACTCTACTTTGTAAAGCCATTACTCCTTTCTTGGGTGTCAGATTTTGATAAAATTAGTATCGTTAGAAAGCTAATTCGATTCTCTATAATTTGGTGGGTTGAAATATGCAAAAATACCATATATTCATCAAGTTATGCTCGTTCATCAAACACTAAAACTTGATGGATTCAAAACTCTTAGCTTGCACAACCTTAAGTGACTCATATAAACACACTTAACACATCATAAGCTCTCTTATAACTAGGATACTCATGTTAATTCATGTGCCCAAATATGGATTATAGAATTGGGGGTTTCACATGTACGAACAACGGTTCATTTTATAGCTTAGGAAAGTGCGGGGTATTATAAATATCTTTCCAATGATACCAATTTCGCCCAAATCCCATATCAGAGAAAAAAAGTTATACCCATTTTACTCCAGCATATTAGCCTGACAACTGAGTGACAACATATCTGATGGGCCTTCACATATCTAATGACTTATCGGCCTTGGTCATCAGTTGAGAATTTCAGCAATTGAGAACTGGTTTTGTAGGGGTATTTTAGTCTTTTTCTCACCCTAAACCATACCTCCACAACATAAAACACCATAAACATGAAATTCAACCTCAATTCACCGAAATGTACTCACTTTTTCTCAAAGTCTCTCAAGAACAAGCCTTAGGGTTTTAATAGAAGATTCAAATCTAAAGTATTTCACCATCAATCTTCTTAATGTCAAGGAAAAATATGTCATGTGTTGATTCATGACCCCCTTTGACACATGAAGCTCAATAATCTCTTTTAAAAATATAAGATTTGTGTATTTATGAATGTTCATGATTTAAATAAAATTGAAATTCATGTTCATGATGTTGTGGGGTTTTAATTCATGTTTTAAATTACATATTCCAATGATTGACTCTAGTGTTTGATGATTTGTATTATAATCATGATAAAACCCATTCAATTTATAAGTTGATTGATGTATCCATGATTATTAGATGTGTTGATGAGTGTATAACCAAAGCATGCTCCCCATGTGTTTGATTAAATGCCTATGTGAAGGAAAAGTTCCATACAAGTATAAGAATATGAAATCCCCATTCATTTACAAGTTCATGCATGTCAACTACTTGATGAAATGTCTTATTCAATGAATTATAGATATATGTGTGGCCATTGTGGTGCTTTAGAACTTGTACTTCATGAGATCCCCAACTTATTGTATTATGGATTGTCGATGTTGATCACGTATCCCAGAAAGTCACATTTTGTTAGTTTCTTTCCATTGAGTCCTGGGGGTACTTATATCCAAAAAAATATAGCTGTGTGCCTTGAGTTAGTGTCTTGTTTTCACAATATCCTCAGTCAAGCCATGATCCATAGAACTCAGTCAGTCATGTGACTCAGGAAAGCTCAGTAATTCAGTAATTTCAATAGTATTCCATCAGTTAACGGTGCTCCATGAGTTCAGTGTAGTCTAGTTCAGTTAATTATCTTCAGTGTCTATTTAGATGGGAGTAGGAATTAGTCCCGAGTGGACCAAGGATGGGAACACATACTGTCAGATGAGGGTGTGATTCTTAGAATTTATCCTTGCATTCTAGAACTATGTAGCCAGTATAAGTTGAATATCAACACTATCAGATGAGGGTTGATGAGGTTGATAAACACTGACAGATGAGGGTCCTACCATTCTCTTTTGGGGAAACTGTCAGATGAGGGTCACCCACATCTTGTCCTTACCAGTGGCGTAGTATTGACACCCTTCCAATTAGGTGATAGATGGGACCCCATCTCAGTTATTATGGCATATTTTGGGGCATGTCGGTTAGATACTACTTCCCACAGTTTCAGCTACAGATCAAGACTATTTGATATAGTCATTCAGTCTTAGTAATAGAACTCAGATAGTTCTACAGATCTTAAAACTATCAGATACAATCAATTCAATTCAGTATGAAACTCAGCTAGTTTCATCAGTATCAGGATTGTCAAATACGGTCATTTATGTTATCAGTACTCAGACACAATAATCATGTTATCATGAACTCAATTAATAGTATATTAATTCTATAAAAGCCATATTATTAGTATTCAATTTTAGGACTATCAGATATAGTTAATCTGACCAGTTCTTCATAATCAGAACTGTTAAAAATATCTTTTCTTTATTAATAATATAACATCTATCTCTCAGTATTCAGTAGACTCACTTATCAGTATTAGTAAACTCAGACGTTAGTAAATCAGTACTCAAAACCCCGTACCAATATTAGTATGGTCTCAGTTACAGTTACTTGTTCATGCATGTATTCTCACATTCATTTTGTTCAGTTAGTTAGTATTATTCATGTATATGAACCCCATGCATTCAGCCTTCCTCACATGCATACCAGTACATTCAGATATACTGATGCATTTATGCTATGGTGTTTTATACCATAGGTTCAGAAGCACGAGCTCCAGAGCATCAGTAGCATTCTATTACTCAGCAGTCAAAATGAGCAGTGAGTCCTCATCCTTTGAGGACATGATCATTATTTTATCATTCAGTACTTAGCTTATTTTAGTAGTTAGAGTTTGTTGCAGACATGTCCCATCGACTTCTTATTTAGACAGTTAGAAGCTTTTCACACTATCATGTTTCAGACAGTTTACTACTGTTGCTTTGGGTATTTCATACCCTACCCAAATGTTATGTTTTTATCAGATTTGAACCTTATGACCTTTCAACCTTTATTTCCACATTTGTATACATATATTATGTAGTGTACAAGTACATATATCAGTCATGGGTTAGCTTGTGATCCTTCAAGGTCATGGGCATCATGTAGCATTCTAGTTATCAGACGCGGGGCATTACAAACTTGGTATCAGAGCCTAAGGTTCAAAAGTATCCTAGGAAGTCTAAAAAGCTGCATCTAGTAGAGTCTTGTGCATAGGTGTATTGTGCACCACACTTATGTAAGGAAGCTATGAGATATTTTAGGAATTGTTTTTTTTTTTTTCATATTTCAGATCATGATATAGAAAGGTTCCCTAATAAACCCATGTAGATTCTCATCTTGCTCTACTCATGTCAACTCCACCTTACTTTTAAGGTAACAAAAATGGTGAAGCTCAAAGTACTAGGGGTAGGGCTTTCTCAGATAGTCCCCGCAGACAGTTATGGGATTGCCTACAGGCTCAAAAGTATCCCATCAGTTCTATTATATTCCAAAGTTGTACAGATATCATTCATGATTATGAGAACTCATTCACAAACCCAAAATTTGATATGCCATCAGATCCCTTCTCAGAATCCTATGATAGTATATGACCTAGATTTAGAAACATGAACCCAACAGTTTAGCAGTATTCATGTTGGGAGAATGTTATCCAAATTGAGCTGATTATGTATTCATAAGGATAGTTGTACCAAGGTAGACCAGTAGGCTTGAACAGTGTAAGCAAGAATTTAAGATTTATTAATCTAAAATTAAGTATGAAGGTGTGGATATGAATTAGGAGATACAATATTAGTAGTATATGAAGAAACAGAAGTAGATGTTGTATTTAGTAAGGAAAGTGTGTGTCGAATAGAGTATAAGTATGTGATGATGATTGCAGTTCAGTTTAGAGTTTAGTAAAGTGTTTACAGACTTATGACGATGGCGTAAAAATAAGGGAAAGATGATAGATCAAGTGGCCAATTCAGACTCTCAGATTCTAGTAGTAGTGCCAGTACGTATAGAAAAGTAGTATGGGAAGATGATTCCCAATCCATCCTTATCTCAGTGTATAGTTTGGTACTTCAGTCAGCATGATGCCTACACATACTTCATATCTGAGTTCCATCAACACAACTTATATTCACATGCTTTCTATAGAATCATGTACGATTCCAGTTCCTAGCATAAGGAGTTCAGTTCTATTCCCCCCAGTAATACAAATCATGTCCCACGAATGCAGAAAACTCCAAACTCAGGTCATGCAGCTCATGACTTATTCAAATATATCATGCTTTATAGTATACTCAGCTTTCATGGCTCATGCTACGCCTTTACTGATCCGTTAAATTCATACTATGTTGTGCATATCCTCAATTTATACCTCTTAGAGAATCTATGATATTTATATTCTGTTCCTCAGGATTCAATCAAGTGTCAAGTTTAGGTAGTATCCATTCATGCTTCAGGTCCTCCTGATTTAACCCTTCAGTGAGCTCTCTTTGTGAAAATAATGTGGTGATAGGTAATTTCTTAAATGGGAGAGAGTAAATATTACATGTTAAAATAAGATTGCTGTATGTTTGTTTTACATGAGGGTGTAGTTATGAAGATAGGATTGAATCTCATGTTAGTGTGCAAGTAAATGTCTATAAGAGGTTATATTTACAAGTTAAGAAAATACAGAGTGTGAGTGTGCATTCATATCTTTGACTTATGTCAACCCTCGTCGTGTAACTATCAAAACTTAGTTGCTATCTTAGTTACAGTTCTAGTATTCAGTACTCAGTAATCAGTTTTTAGTCTCAGAATTTAGTACTTCAGTACCAGTCTAAACCCTAGTTATCAAAAATTAGTATTCAGTCTAAGCTACAGTCTTAGTTATGATTATAGTCTCAATTAATATCTTATCTATAATCTCAGTCCCAGTCCTAGTTCAGCAATTATGTCGTTAACTCAATTCAGTTTTAGGTTTACTCTACCATACCATACAATTATCAGCTATTCAGTTGTCAGCCTTCCAATACCTCAGTTTAAAAGACTATTCTAGAAGCATGTTGTACTCTTGGTTTTGCATTCTCAAATAATATAGTTACCCTCAATTCATGCTCAGTATCTCATGTCACTCAGTCAGTCCTTATCTCCTATGCATAATGCTCTATAGTTGCATTCCAGTTATTCAAGACTAAGTATAATTCTATCTTGCAGACCTAGTATTCATGTATCAGTCATTCCATTAATCAGATAAGTTAGTAAGTTTAGGCATTCATGTGAATATTTTTAGTAGTCTTAGGTGAAGGAGAAGTACGTCAGTAAAGTAGAAGTTTTTGGTATGAGTTAGATCAATCAGCCAGTAATTCAGTTTAGCAATTAGGCAACAACTTTGTATGGTGTCGTTTCCCATCTTTCCACCTAGTCCTACTATTAGAAATCTCAGGAATATAACATTTCTATGATAGAAAGTCCCAGTAGTTCCAGGATTGGCTCAATTCATGTATCATGTCTCAGTATCAGATCCCAAATATTCTGTCATGATTTAGTTTGTAGGTTCCTTGTGCATCATCCCAGTTTTTCTCAGTATCTCAGTCAAGTTAGTATTCTTCTAGGGACATAATGTCCTAAGGGGGAGATTCTCTATAACCCCCAAACTATCATGCCCTAAACCCTCTAATTTCTCTTCACGTAATAAATCTAGTTTGGAGTAGTGGGTACCCATAGGCTGACTCTCTAGATCTAATATCAGCCATTAAGCCATGCACTCAATAGCTTAGTTCAATTTACGATACCCAGTTCACGTTATATGTTACAGACTCAACCATGTTCTCATGTTCCTATTCATGCGTGTTCAAAAAGGATCTCTAGATGAGGTAAGAAAATTTTGTGTGTTTGAAAATCTCTCCCATGAAGGGAGTGAAGAGGTTTGGCAAGAAAGGGAAAGCTTAGTCCTCGATATATTGGTCCCTTCAAAAATTCACAATCGCTTTGGCAAAGTAGCTTATGATCTTGAGTCACCTTCAGATCTAGATTCAGTGCCTCCGGTTTTTCATGTCTCCTTGATTAAGAAATGCATAGGTGAACCAGTAGTCGTAGTAACTGTTGAGGGAATAGAAATTAAAAAAAACCTCTAATTTGAAGTCATTCCAGTTGAAATTCTTGACTACCAGACTCACAGACTAAGGAAAAAAGAAGTCCTTCGAGTCAAAGTTCTTTGGAGAAATCAGTCCATTGAGGGAGCTACTTTTGAAGCAAAAGTAGACATGTGTACCAAGTATCCTCACCTCTTCTCTGCTAATTTACTCTACCCAAGGTAACAACTTTCCTTAAGACTTTCAATTTCATGTTCAGATTTCAGTTGCAACTGGGTGTCTAGTTCATGTTCAGAACCCATTTTAAACTTGGTATCTATTTACCATTGCATATTCAATCATATGTTCATGTATCAAACTAGTCATATGTTCATGCATCTGACATGCATTCTCCTTGTAGGAAGACTTAGTTATTAGAAATCTCAGTCATGTATTCATGAGTCAGTTCAATCATGTATTTACATATCAGATATGCATGATCAACTTATTAGTACTCTCAGTACTGATATGCATTAGCGCAGTCATGAAATCATGCATCAGATATGCATGCTCAGTATGAATCTTAGGAATGTCAGTCATGTAGTCATGTTTCAGTTGTTCATGTCCAATATGTACTTTCAGTTATCATTTCTCTTAGTCTAATCAGTCTCATTTGAGGATGAATGTTTCCAAGGGGGAGATATTATAATACCTAAAAAAATGCAAATTAATATTAGTGCCATATTTCAAGATTATGCATATTACATCATGGTTTTTTGGTAGTTTCATAATCAATTTTTATGTCAATTAAGGTCTCAAATACGTCCTAGCTATTAGGCAAATCAAGACATTTCTTACCGATTGAATTATTGGGAAGGATATTGGTATAGTCAACTTCAAATGAGAATATCTCTTGTTATACTATGAATTTTGGAGATCATGCCCCTCCAACAGATATATAATTGAATTAGATTTCCAACGATACCAATTTTGCCCAAATCCAATATCGGAGCAAAAAGTTATACCCATTTTACTCCAACATGTTAGCCTGGCAACTGAGTGACGACATATCTAACGGGCCGCCACATATATGATGACTTATCTACCTTGGTTGTCAGCTGAGAATTTCAACAATTGGGAAGTGGTTTCATAGGGGTATTTTACTCTTTTCCTCAC
Organism: Capsicum annuum; assembly: GCF_002878395.1. Classification (NCBI taxonomy): domain Eukaryota; kingdom Viridiplantae; phylum Streptophyta; class Magnoliopsida; order Solanales; family Solanaceae; genus Capsicum; species Capsicum annuum. The sequence continues at coordinate 432,585 of NW_025832006.1, read as the reverse complement.
CCTAAACTATACCCCCACGACATAAAACACCATAAACATGAAATTCAACCTCAATTCACCAAAATATACTCACTTTCTCTCAAACTCTCTCAAGAACAAGCCTTAGGGTTTTAATAAAAGATTCAAATCTAAAGAATTTCACCATCAATCTTCTTAATGTCAAGCAAAAATATGTCATGTGTTGATTCATGACCCCCTTTTACCCATGAAGCTCAAGAATGTCTTTTAAAAATACAAGATTTGTGTATTTATGAATGTTCATGATTTAAATAAAATTGAAATTCATGTTCACGATATTGTGGGATTTTGATTCACGTTTTAAATTACATATTATAATGATTGACCCAAGTATATGAAGATTTGCATAATAATCATGATAAACCCCTTTCAATTTACAAGTTGATTGATGTATCCATGATTATTAGATGTGCTAATGATTGTATTACCAAAGCATGCTCCCCATGTGTTTGATTAAATGCCTATGTGAAGGAAAAGTGCCATACTAGTATAAGAATATGAAATCCCCATTCATGTACAAGTTCATGCTTGTTAAGTGTTTGATGAAATGCCTTAGTCAATGAATTATAAATATATGTATGGCTATTGTGGTTCTTTAGAACTTGTACTTCATAAGATCCCCAAGTTATTGTATTATGGATTGTCGATGTTGGTCACATATTCCAGAAAGTCACACTTTGTCAATTTCTTTCTATTGAATCCTGGGGGTACTTGTACCCAAAAAATATAGCTGTGTGCCTAGAGTTAGTGTCATGTTTTCATGATATCCTTAGTCAAACCCTGATCTATAGAACTCAATCAGTCATGTGAATCAGGAAAGCTCAGTAATTCAGTTATCTCAATAGTATTCCGTCAGTTAACAGAACTCCATGAATTTAGTGTAGTCCAGTTCAGTTAATCATCTTCTGTGTCTATTCAGATGGGAGTAGAAATTAGCACTGAGTGAACCCAAGGATGGGAACACACACTGTCAGATGAGGGTGTGCTTCTTAGAAGTCATTCTTGAATCCCAAAACAATGTAACCAGCATATGTTGAGACATCAACACTGTCAGATGAGGGTTGATGAGGTAGATAAACACTGACAGATGAGGGTCCCACCATTCTCTTTTAGGAACCATGTTAGATGAGGGTCACCCACAGCTTATCCTTACTAGTGGCACAGTATTGACACCCTTCCAATCAAGTCATAGATTGGACACCAGCTTAGCTATTATGGCGTATTTTAGGGCATGTCGGTTAGATACTACTTCCCATAATTTTAGCTACAGATCAGGACTGTCAGATACAGTCATTCAGTCTCAGTAGTAGAACTCAGATAGTTCTACTTATATCAGGACTTTCAGATACAGTTAACTCAGTTCAGTATAGAACTCAGCTAGTTACATCAGTATCAGGACGGTCAGATATAATCACTCATGTTATTAGTACTCAGACACAGTAATCATGTTATCATGAACTCAGTTAAGAGTATATTAATTATATGAAACCTATGTTATCATTATTCAGTTTTAAGACTATCAGATATAATTAATCAGACCAGTTCTTCATAATCAGAACTGTCAAAAAAAGTCTTTCCTTTATCAGTAATATAGTATTAGTCTTTTCGTATTTATTAGACTCAGTTATCAGTATCAGTAAACTCAGACATTAGTAAATCAGTACTTAGAACCCCGTACCAGTGTCAGTATGGTCTCAGTTACAGTTACTTGTTTATGCATGTATTCTCACATTCATGTTTTTCAGTCAGTTAGTATTGTTCATGCATATGAACCCCATGCATTCAACCTACCTCACATGCATACCAGTACATTCAAATGTATTGATGGATTTGGGCTATGGTGTTTTATACCATAGGTTTAGAAGCATGCACTCCAGAGCATTAGTAGCATTCCAGTACTCAACAGTCAGAGTTAGCAGTGAGTCCTCATCCTTCGAGGACATGATCATTATTTTATCATTTTAGTACTTAGTTTATTTCAGTAGTTGAAGTTAGTTGGGGACATATCCCATCAACTCCTTATTCAGATAGTAAGAGGCTTTTTAGAGTATCGTGTTTAAGACAGTTTACTATAGTTGTTTTAGGTATTTCATACCCCACCCAAATGTTATGTTTTTATCAGATTTAAACCTTATGGCCTTTCAACCTTTATTTCTACTTTTGTATACATATAGTATGTAGTGTACAGGTATAGATATCAGTCATAGGTTAGCTTATGGTCCTTCAGGGTCATGGGCACTGTGTAACATTTTGGGTACCAGACTCGGGGAATTATATGACATTCGAGTTGATCCTTAAAAACTGAAATAGTGAGAAACTGGCCTAGAACTATCTATCCATCAAATATTAGGAGTTTTTTGGGTTTAGCTGGTTACTACAGATGTTTTGTTGAAGGATTTTTTTCTATTCTTCCCTCATGTCTCGCCAAACCTAAAAGAAAGTTAAATACCAGTTAGATTCTTATGAGAAGAATTTTTACAAGTTGAAGACTCAACTCACTTCCGCTCTAGTATTAACTTTACCAAAGGGTTTGCAAGGGTTTATAGTTTATTGTGATGCTTTTAGAGTTGGTCTTGGTTATGTGTTGATGCAACAAGGTAAGGACATAGCCTATGCCTCTAGATAGCTTTAACCCCATGAGAAGAATTACTCAACCCATGATCTTGAGTTAGCAGTAGTTGTCTTTGCCTTAAAGATTTAGAGGCATTACCTTTTTAGGGTCCATATTGATGTGTTCACAAATCATAAAAGTTTACAGTATGTGTTCATAGAAGGACCTAAATCTTCATTAGAGATGATCTCTGAAATTGTTAAAAGACTATGATATAAGTATATTGTATCACCCAGGTAAGGCTAATGTAGTGGCAGATGCCCTTAGTAGATTGTCTATAGTAAGTGTTGAACATGTTGAGGAGGATAAGAATGAGTTAGTCCATGAGATTCATTAGCTTACTAGATTGGGTGTTCATTTTATCGATTCAACTGAAGGTAGTATATGGGCTTATAATGGTTCAAAATATTCATTAGTGGCTGAAGTGAAAGAAAAGCAAGATAGGGATCCTATCTTGGTCAAGTTAAGGGAGGTAGTTCAGGATCAGAAGGTAGTGATTTTCTCCCAAGGGGGAGATGGTGTACTTTATTTTCAGCGCAGATTATCTGTTTCTAGTGTTAATGGTTAGAGACATTGAATATTAGCAAAAATGCATGGTACGAGATATATTTTATTCACCTAGGATCCACTAAGATATATCGTGATTTGTAGGAAATCTATTAGTAGAATGGTATGAAGAAAGATACTATAGAATTTATAGCTAAGTGTTGAATTGTCAGCAGGTTAAGGTTAAGCACCAAAGGCCTAGTGGTATGCTTTAGGAGTTCAACATCCTTACTTTGAAGTAGGAAGTGGTGAACATGGATTTTGTTACAGGGTTACCTTATACACATCATCAACATGTTTCAATTTCGGTCATTATGGATAGAATTACCAAGCCAAACTATTTTTTGCCAATTCATACTGCATATTTAGCTGAGGATTATGCTAGACTCTATCTCAGGGAATTTGTAAAGTTATATGGGTTTCCATTTACCATTATTTAAGATAGAGGTACCCAGTTTACCTCTTACTTTTGGAAGGTTTTTCAGAAGAGTCTTGGTACCCAAGTTCATCACGATACAACTTTTCATCCTCATATAAATGGTCAGGAAGAGTAGACCATTTAGACTAAAGATGACATGTTGAGAGTTTGTGTTATTGACTTCAAGGGTAGTTGGAATGACAACTTACCTTTGATTGAGTTTGCCTATAATAACAACTATCACTTAAGTATTTAGATGGCTCTTTTTAAGGCTTTTTATAGAAGTAGGTGTTTATCTTATATTGGTTGGTTTGTAGTAGCCGAGCCTATTTTTATAGGGCTAGATTCAGTGTATGAGGAAATGGAGAAAGTTCAGTTGATTTGAGAAAGGCCAAAGACAGCGCAGAGCCAATTGAAATCCTATGCTGATATGAGGAGGAGAGATTTTGAGTTTTGTATTAGTGACTTGGTTTATTTGAAAATTTCACCCATAAATGGGGTGAAGAGACTTGGTTTAAAAGGAAAGCTCAGTCCCTGCTTGAAATACCCTGGGTTTTCGTCTATAGAAATCTCTTGAGTTTGATCTTTTGGACATTATACAATTTGAAGTTACTTGTGAGAGGTAGTAAGGGATCGTGATAGCCTCGTGCCGTGATGGCTATTTAAACCGACCAGGGGTTGCATCATGATGGATAGTAAACCCGACTAAGGGACGTGCCACGAAGGTGATTTCCATGGGAAAAAGAGTCCATGGGGCAGTTTAGCATATTCCACTCAACCCCAGCCGTCCAAAGATGATTTATAATTCAAAAAGGGGCATTATTTGCCCATCTTCCTTACAAAAACTCACGTGAAAATCTTCCCCTTCCCAAGAATGAAAGATTTAACTTTATCTCCAAGAATTCAAGAACCCAAGCTTCTAATTCAAGTTTTAATCAAGGATTCAATCTTCAATTTCAAGATTTCTTTAAGAATTCATCTAATTAAGGTATGTGGTAGTTCACCCATGGGCCCCCTATCACCCATGGAGTCCAAAAAGCATTTCTTTAATTAAAGATATGAACTTTCACTTTTTTTTATGAAGTATCATGTGTTCAAGATGAATTTAAATCATTATTTCCTTAGTAATTTGACTAAATTCATGTCCAAGGATGTCTTCATGAAAAGATAGGTTATCTCATGCTTTAAGTTTTGAATCCCATGACGTATCCAATTGAATTTCATATTATAATATCGAATTATGAACTTTGCTATGTCTAAGGGGTATCCAATTGAATTAATCCACTCATGCTTTGAGTTGCAAGTTTCCATGTCCTATTCCATTGATTTCATGTTAAATCCCCAACTTATGAATTTAGTCATGAACCCATGTTGTTTTAACATGCACATCATATTCCCATGTTCAAGTTCATGATTCCCATGTGTTTGATGAATTGCCCATGTTAGGGTCTTTGAACTATAATCACTTATTTCAATGTTTCAAGATTGATTTCTTATTTGGTACTCATTCAATGTTGGTGTGTTATAAACACTTGATACCTATGTGTTTTACCTAATTTTCTTTTTCAAGTAACAAGCTAGACAGAATCATAATTTTATCCCTATATTCAAATTATGACCTTTATAACAAAAGTTCTAATTTGACTTTATGTTAAAGACATTAGTTTAAATGTTGAGAATGACTTCATAAGCTATATGCACTATTGTTTTTGAAATATCATGACCTGATCTTATAAGCTTCAGTGCATACACCAGTTAGTGTCCCAGTGTCATTCAGTTAGGAGTAGGATTTAGCACCAAGCAAACCTAAGGATGGGGGATCACTTGCGAGTAGAGGGTGTGATCCTTAGTAGCAGTCTCTATGATCAAGAACTACATAGCCAGCTTAGGTTTGAGATGTCTACCTGACAGTTGTTGGTTGAAGCATATCTCACCAGACCACCTACCAGTAGAGGGTGACTCTTTAGTCTTTTAGGGCACTATTTTAGTAGATCAACACAACCAGTGTTAGTACCCGTTGCATGGTACTGACACCCTTCCAACTGGAGTTAAAAGTTGGACCCCAATTAGCTTAGATTGGGGCATATCGGCTAGATAATATCTCTCACAGTATGAGTATGGTATTCAATATATTCTTAATTCAGGTTTTCTTGACCATAACATATAGACTCTCAGTTATTCAGTTATTAGATTTAAGTATTTCCATTTATAGATTATTTAAGAAATATGCTTATGCTTGGTCTTGTATTCTCAGATTTTATAGTTTTCATGGATTTATGCTCAGTTATCTTATGTTGTTCAATAGTCCATATTCGTATATCAGCTACTTAGTATATAGATGCTAGTCATCTCTTTCCTTAGATTTCAATTATTCTTTTACCCATGCATTAATTATTCAGTTAATCAGATCAGCTCTGTACATGTATGTTTATGTATCTATGTTTTACCGTATCCCAGCTTCAGTTCTATTTATCCTACAAAAGTAAAGTTTTGTGAAACTAAGTATAGTGATTCACCAACTTATCAGATTATGTTTGTTACTCATGTTTTACGATATTTCAAGTTTTATTCGATTTCAATCTCTTGGTGAGTCTACTTACACTTAGCATGCATGCTTTAAGATTTCATATAAAATTAGTTTTCTTATTGCATTCAACCCCCTTACTCAGTATATTCCAGAGGTGCTGATCCACATATATGTCTGTGTGGCTACATTATTTCATAATATAGGTACTGGTTGTAGTCCATACATCATGACTAAGCAGTTGCAGTTTTCAGCTAGCAGGTGATAAGTTCTCCTATTTTGGGGACTTTATTCAGATGTTGTTTATGTACTTACTTTATTACTCGGATGTATTGATTTGTGGTAGCTGGAGGCATGTCCTAACTATCTATAGTCAGTATAGTAGAGGCTTCATAGATATCAGTTAGAGTTAATTATGTAATTTTAGTTCTCTCTTCAGTTTTTATTAGATTGTAAATTGTATTAGTATTATAAATCTTCATAGATTTTGTCATTATTATATTTCCACACAGTAGAAATGGTTATTTAATATATTATAAATAAGTTACTTAATAGTATTCCAGTTCATGGATTAGCTTGGGATCACTTGTGGTTCCAAGCATCATGTTACGACTAGGGGGTAGTCTCGGGTTGTGACAAAATTGGTATTAGAGCCAGGTTTCAAGTTTCCTAGGGTGTCTGTAAAGCCATGTTTAGTAGATTCTTGCAAAACGGTACAGAGACGTCTGTACTTTTATTCAAGAGGCTACATGGCATTTAAGAAATGTTTCCCTCCTTTTACGTCTCAGTTCATGTAGTAGAAGTGTTCTCTAAGGAACTTATGCCAATTCTTACATTAATATATTCATGTCAATTCTTCCTTACTCTTGAGGCAACAAAAATAGTCTAGCTTAAATCCTTACAAATAAAGTTTTCTCAAACAGTCCCCATAGACTATTATGGGATTTCACGCAGGCTTGAAAGTACCCCATCAGTGCTATTAAGTTTCAAAGTTTGAAATATTTTATTCATCTTCATGAAAATCATGCACTAAGACAAAGTCAGATGTGCTTTCAGATCCCTTCTTAGAATCCTTTGATAGCATATAATCTAGTATTTGAAGCATGAACCCACAAATTTAGCAATAGTGAAGTGGGAATAGTGTTATCTAAATTTGGTGTATTATGTATCCATGGGGCTAGTTGTATGAAAGGTGAATCAGTAGGCTTGAAATAGTGTATGCAAGAATTAAAGTTTGTTTATTTAAAATTATTTGTTGTTGATGTTGGGTATGTTAGTAGGCTATGATTGAAGTCAGTGTGGTTCATTAAATATTTGGGGATATCCATGTTAAGTGTTAGAATCTAAGTTTGAATCTTTTAAGATTGAGCTAACAAAAAGTAGAGTTGAAGCATTAGATTGTTTGAACTCATGGTATGGTGATACTCCTGAAAATTCTAAGTTAGTCCGTGTTTAAGTTTTTATATGATAATTATTGGGGCTATAGAAAGCTAAGAGTTGTATCTCAAAAGGAAGTATTAGCAGTGGGATTTACACTTTCAGGTGAAGTTTTCCTAGGTGAGTTTAGTATTTATGTGTGTTGTATATCTCAGGATCTACAGGTAAAGTGGTTGCTGTTCAATTTAGAGTTTACTAAAGGAGTTCACAGACGTAGAATAATGGCATAAATCTAATGGGGAGATGGTAGAACAAGTAACCAAGTCAGGCTCTTAGATTCTAGTATTGATGCTCGTATGTTATAGAACAACAACAAGAGAGGATGATGCCCAACCCATTCTTATCTTAGTGAAAAGTTTGTTCTTCAGTCATCATGATATCTACTCATGCCTTATATGCCAGCTCCATGATCATAGCTCATATTCATGAACTTTCCATAGAATGATGTATGCTTCCAGTTTCTAGTATAAGGAGTTCCAGTTCACTAAACAGTACAAATCTTATTCCATTAAATTTTATAAACTCCAAACTCAAGTCATGCAGCTCCTGGCTCATGTACTTCTATTTACAGTATGTTCAATTCCATGTACTCATGCTACACTCTTAATAATTAGTGAAATTCAAATTATGTCATGTATATCCTATTTTGATCTCTGTAATGAATCCATGTCATGGATACTCTATTCCTCAGGTCTCAGTTAAGTGTCCAAGTTATGCATAGTATTCTTTTATGCTTCAAGTCCTCATGTTCTAACCTTTCAGTGAACTCTCCTTAGGTCAAGATATTGATGATGAAAAAATGTTTAGATGGGGAGAGTAAACATTTCTTATTGACGAAAGATTGTTGTATGCTTGTTTTAGCTAAGCCTATAAGTAGAACGTAAGATTTTGACCAAGTTTTTGATATATGTCATAATTAGTTGAAGGTTTTGTGTGTGTTTTATTGGGGTAATGCATAGAAGTTATCGATGATAGAGGTTTGGAGGATATGAGGAAGATGCTTTTATGGGTTTTTACTTAGAGCTGCATATGTGGTTATGAAGATAGGTTTAAATATCATGTTTATATATATATGGATGAATGCATTGCGCGTTAGTGAAAGTCTAGTAAGGGTTGAACGAGTTTTTGAAGTAGTAATATGGATTATTCATGAGATGAGAAGTTATAATATCATAGGGTGTATTAAATTCATGATTTAGACTAGTGTTATGGTGTGATGTGTAGTACTTTGTAGATTCGAGTAGGCCTAAACATAGTGAGATAATTCAGTTCAGCTTAAACTTTAGCAGATAGAGTTACCAGTGCCCATGTGAATATTGTAAGTATCCTTAAGTGAAGTACAATTTTTAAGCTTTCAGTATAATTTCATCCGCTTAGCCAGAAATTAAGTTAGTAGTCAGACAGACCCATTCCTATGGTTTTCTATCTTTCGATCTAGTCTTACAATTTGAAGTTTCATGAATATGGACATTCCAAGAGATAGTTTGTATGCATCCATGTAAATTGTGAATTTAGGTTAGTTCAGGGAATATGTATCAGAAACTGGATATCCAGTCTTGATTTAGTTCATAGGTGCCCCATCCTCTCAGTCTTTTCTTAGAATTTCATCCAAGTCAGTATCATTCAGGGGATGAAATATCCCAAGGGGAAGATGTATTGTAAGACTCCGAGTATTCATGTCCTAAACCTTTCATCGTTTCTTCATGAAACCATATCCAACTTGAGGTAATGGTTACTCAAAAGTTGACTTTCTTATTTCTATCTCGGCCATATAACCATTCTCATGTCATTACTTGTATTCATGAAATCAATTTGGTTTATGTATCATGCTCAAAATCAATTAAGAAATCATGTACCAAGTCATGCATGTTCATAATATGATCTCAACTACCTTAGTATTCTAAATCTAACCAATTTGATTCGAGGATGAATGATTCTAAGGGGGAGATAATGTAACACTCCAAAATTTTTGGGCTACACTTTGAAATGTCATTCCTCTATGTGTGAACTTTAATCCCATGATTTGTATGTTAATACATGTTCCATGATCATTATCCTAGTGTGTTAAGTGACTTAGAGGTGAAAAATGGTCATAGGAATGACTTAGAACAAAGTTGAGCTAAGAGCCTTTAATTTGTCCAAGTTTGGTATTCGATTCTACAAGGGTCTACTTTAACTTGAATAACTTTTGATATACGTAGAATTTTTCAACTCCAGACCCACCAAATTATATATAATTGAGTTAGATTTCCAATAATACCAATTTCTCCTTAATCTGATACCCGAATGAAAAATTATGACCTTTTTCATGGGAGGCAATAAAGGGTCGCAATAGCCCCGCATCGCTATGGCTATTCACACCGACCAGGGGTCGCATCGTGATGGATAGTGAACCCAACTAGGGGTTATACCATGATGGTGATTTCCAAAGGAAAAAGAGTCCGAGGGGCAGTTTAGTCATTTTCCCTCAACCCCAGCCCTCCAAAGACGATTTATAACTAAGAAAGGGTCATTATTTGCCCATCTTTCTCACAACAACTCACATAAAAACCCTCCCCTTCCTAAGAACTAAATATATATCTTTATCTATAATAATTCAAGTACCCAATCTCCAAATGCAAGTTTTATACAAGGATTCAAGCTTCAATTGCAAGATTTCTTCAAGAATTCATATAATTAAGGTATGTGGGAGTTCATCCATGGGTCCCCTTTCACCCATGGAGTCCAAAAAGTATTTCTTTAATCAAAGATATGAAATTTCCCTTTTGTTTATGAATTTTCATGTTTTCAAGATGAATTTAAATCATGATTTCCTTAGTAATTTGCCTAAATTATGTCCAAGTATGTTTTCATGAAAAGATAGGTTATCTCATGCATTAAATTTCAATCCCATGATGTATCCAATTGAATTTCATGTTATAATATCGAATTTATGAACTTTTCAATGTCTACGAAGGCTTCCAAGTGAATTAATCCATTCATGCTTTGAGTTGCAAGTTTCCATATCTTATTTCATTGATTTCATGATAAATCCCCAACTTATGAATTTAGTCATGCACCCATGTTGTTTTCAGATGTACATTATATTCCCATGTTCAATTTTATGATCCCCATGTGTTTGATGAATTTCCCATGTTAGGGTCTTTGAACTATAATCACTTATTTCAGTATTTCAAGATTGATATTGTATTTTGTACTCATTCAGTGCTAGTGGGTTATGAACACCCGATACCTATGTTTTTTTACATGATTTTCCCTTTCAATTAACAAGTTAGATAGAATCATGATTTTATCCCCATATTAAAATTATCACATTTATAACAAAAGTTCTAGTTTTACTTCATGTTAAAACATTAGTATACATTCTTACAATTACTTCAAAATTCGTATGCACTGTTGTTTTTAGAATATCATGACCTGAGCTTATCAGCTTCAGTGCATACACCATTCAGTGTCCCAGTGTCATTCAATTGGGAGAAGAATTTAACACCGAGTGAACCTAGGGATGGGGGCTCGCCTACTAGTAGAGGGTATGACCCTTAGTAGCAGTCCCTTAGTTCCAGAACTACATAGCCATCTTAGGTTTGAGATGTCTATTTGCTAGTTGAGGGTTAATGCATATCTCAGCAGAGAACTTGCTAGTAGAGGGTGACTCTTTAGTCCTTCGGGGTGGTATTTTAGTGGATCCACACAACCAGTGTTAGTACCCATGGCACAGTACTGACACGCTTCTAACTGGGGTTACAATCTTTGTTAGATGATACCTCCCACAATATTATTATAGTATTCAATATATTTTTAGTTTAGGTTTGCTTGACCGTAACATACGGACTGTTAGTTATTCAGTTATCATATTTTAGTATTTTAGTTTATAGATTATTTCAGCAATATGCTTATGCATGGTCTTGAATTCTTGGATTTCATAGTTTTTATGTATTTATGCTAAGTTATCTCATTTTTTCAGTAGTTCATATTCATATATCAGCTTCCCAGTATATAGATGCTAGTTATCTGTTTCCTTAGATTTCGATCATTTTGTTACCCATGCATCAGTTATTTAGTTAATCAGATCGGCTTAGTACATGTATATTTAGTTTCGTATGTTTATGTATCCATGTTTTACTATATCCCAACTTCAGTTCTACTTATCCAACAAAAGTAAAGTTGTATGAAATGAAGTGTAGTGATTCACTAGCTTATCAGATTATGTTTGTTACTCATGTTTTAAGATATTTTATCTTTCAGTCTATTTCAGTCTCTTGGTGAGTCTACTTACACTTAGCATGCATGCTTTAAGATTTCATATAAAATCACTTTTCCTTATTGTATTCATCCCTGCTTACTTAGTGTATTCCACAAGTGCTGATCCATATATACGTTTGTGTGGATACATTGTTTCATAATATAAGTACTAGTTGTAGTCCACACATCAAGACCAAATAGTTGTAGTTTCTAACTAGCAGGTGATGAGTTCTCCTATTTCAGGGACTTTAGTCAGATATTGTTCATGTACTTATTTTATTACTCGTATGTAATTATTTATGGTAGCTGGAGGCATGTATCAGCTATCTATAGTCAGTATAGTAGAGGCTTTATAGATATCAGTCAGAGTCAGTTATGTAACTTCAGTTCTCTATTAATTTTTTATTAGATTGTAAATTGTATCAGTATTATAATTCTTCCCTAATTTGTCATGATTATTTTTCCACATATCAGAAACAGTTATTTAATATATAATAAACAAGTTGCTTAATAGTATGCCAGTTCATGGTTAGCTTGGGATGACTTGTAGTTCCAAGAACCATGTTACGACTAAGGGGTAGTCTTGGGTCAAGACAAATAAACTCTTAAACAATCTCAAATCTCTCTCAAGTCTTTTGGTTCAAGAAAGTCTAGAGTTTTCTTCATGGTGGTATATTAGGACTTTCAAGGATGGTTTCTCTCTGTACTCCTTGGTATCTAAGGCATGTTACTCATCCCCCATTGTTAGTTCAACGAAATTCATGTTTTATCGAATGGTTGTCATGATTCAATTATGGGTATTATTTGGTTTTGAAATTTATGTTGGGGGATTTTTGTTACTAATGGTTGGATAATGTTTTCCATGTTTTACTTGTGTTTTTTTTTATATCATAATGTTGGTTTGAACATTGTGGAATGTGTGGTAATGGTAAATGAGTTTAGGGGCACTTTGGATTCCCCAAATTGCTTGGTTTTGGTTTTGAAACTTTATGCCCTTAACATGTTTGATAAAATGACTATGAGAATGATTTTGTCACATTATTTGACTTTTATTGAAACTATCACATTGTATAATACGGTAATGAAACCTTAATTGGTGTAAATGGTTTTAAATAGATTGGAAAGGCCTCGATGGCCATGATTTTGATGTAATTAGAAATTATGTGGGGTACATGGAATCCCCTAAGAATTGGCTAATGACATTGTTTACAAGCTATAGTAGGTATGACAATACCACTTTATAAGGATTTGGTAATTGAATTTGGAATTGGTTGTTTACTTATGCGCTAAAGCTTTTAATTGGGCAGTAATGGCAAGTTGTGATAGCTTACTGTGAAAGTGTGAGTTTGATAGGCGAACACTGGAAACTCATATTTGCCGACATGAGGATTGGTCATGGTGACCTTATACCTATGGTGTACACAAGAATCCTCTAAGTTTATACTTGTATATATGTATCATGGAGTGCAAAGGGTACACGAAAATCCCCAGCCCCTGTGATATCCTCATTTTGTGAGGCTACACTCATTGGAGCCCATTCAGGGGGTAACACTTGACCCATAAAGCCCATGAGTGGATTATGATGGTAAAGCTACACAAACCTAGGTTAATATTTTAAATGCATACTAAACCCTGTTCCCTCTCCCGTCATGGTATATATGTATGTTATTTCATATAGTTATCTAACTTGGTTTTCAAATTACTAGCATTATTTTATCTTTACTCTAGAGTAAATGCTAGCATTTACCACTAACCTATCTTCTAGCATTGTATCCCCACGTGATGCAAGAAAATGACTATACTACTCCTCCTGCTCAGTGATCTTGGATTCGGGAACAACTTGTGCTGACTGAAGTAGTGAGCTTCCATACTCTAAAAGTCTCCATTTCATGTTATGGATGTCATTTCATAATTTTGGTTATTTCTTGGATTTTGGTTTTAGCTATAGATGGGGGCATATCCCGATCGAATGTTGTTTTGATTTTTGATTGAGGCTTTGTGAGACTACTTTAGTCTAGCATGGGCGGTGTTTGTATTGGTGTCAGTCTTAGCATTGGTATTGGGGCTGACATTATTTTTCTATTTTTTATTTGTTATTGTTCCTTTTTATTATGTTATATTTTCATAATTCATTTGACATGATGTGCAGGGCGGTTATGGTTGGGTATTGGGTATGGTCTCCTATCCCGATTGGGCTTGAGGCACTCGACATGACTAGGACCCAGTTTGGGTCATGTTGGATTGGTATTAGAGCCCTAGGTTAATGGTCAGTTGGGAGTCCACAAAGCCATGCCGAGTAGAGTCACTTTTAAGGGTGTGAAGTGTGTGACACTTATAAGAGAGAGGATACAAGACATTTAGGAATATTTCTTTTTCTTATGTTCTATTTTCATGCTATAGAGTCTAAGTCCTGAATTCTTCACTAATTACCATTTGTTCGCCTTTCAAATCATGCCTCAACGATCTAAAGTTCATGGAAACTCCTCTACCCTAACTAGGGATAATATGGATGGGACACGCTCTACTCATAGGATCTATACTCGGTCTAGGGGTCCATTTCCTCATTGTCCTCCTGGAGTTCCATCAGTTCCCTCTAGTCTATCCCAGACTCCTTAGGCTGAAGTAAAAAATGTTGAGTTTCATCAGTCCATTCACATGTTCGCACAGTTGGTAGCTACTCAGTCTTAGCATAGTATTCCCATTACTCCATCTTATGAGGACACATGGGTTGGCCATTTTATGAGGTTGAACCCTAAGACCTTTATTGGTATTGAGGTTGAGGAGGATCCTTAAGGTTTTCTAGATGAGATGGAAAAGATCTTTCGTGTTAATCATGCCACGAATATGGAAGGTGTGGAGTTTGCTGCCTACCAATTGAAGTTTGTGGCATACCAATTGTATAAGGAATGGGATTAGGAAAAGGGTGACAATGATGAGTCATCACCATGAGAGGATTTTTCCAATAATTTTCTGGATTACTTTTTTTCACAGGAGTTGAGGGAGTTAAAAATAGAAGAGTTTATTAATATGAGGCAGGGTAAGATATCAGTCAAGGAGTATGGCTCAAAGTTTGACCATTTATCTTGATATGCTCCGGAGTTGATTTTTAGTATGAGTCCCCAATTGAGAAAGTTCACTTCAGAATTGTCTTGTGAGTTGATCCTTGACAGTAAAAATGCCTTGTTAATCAAGAACATGGATATCTCTAGGTTGGTTGTGTACATGCATCAGGTAGAAGAAGAGGAGAAGAAGCAGGCTAAGTTGGGATAGAGGTAGGGAAAGATGTTCAGATTCTCTAAGTAGGGTGGTGGCCAACAGTAAAGTAGAAGGGATGGTGGTAAGTGGCCCAAGAAGAAGTGAGGCAACTTTAGGTTTGAATTCATGTTTAGTGCTCATTACCCAAAGCCATTGGGTAATAGGCATTTCTATTTTAAATATAATTTTAGGGCATAAAGTAATGAATCTCAGGGTAGTAGGGGATAATCAGCTCTAATATATCTTCTCTATAGATTCTATGGTTGTTTGCATAGGGATTTCTGTTATAAGAAGAGGGATAGGTGCTTCAACTGTTGTTAGCCAGGGCATATGATTAGAAACTATCCTATTGGTAAGGTTGATTCGGGGGAGAATAATGTTGATCCTGGTCAGAACTGCCTTTATGCTCTCACTACCCGATAGGAGTTCGAGGCATCGCCAGATACCATGAC
Organism: Capsicum annuum; assembly: GCF_002878395.1. Classification (NCBI taxonomy): domain Eukaryota; kingdom Viridiplantae; phylum Streptophyta; class Magnoliopsida; order Solanales; family Solanaceae; genus Capsicum; species Capsicum annuum. The sequence goes on along the minus strand of NW_025832006.1, from coordinate 417,082 downwards.
TGGTATATTGAAACTCATTTTTTTTGTGATGTGTACTATTTACTTAATATAGGGTCTACTCCCTATTATGTGACCATATTTTTAGTTTTGTATTTTTGTGTTTATCTCGAGTTTATTTCGGACCCTTTTGTTATTCTGCCCTGGTAGTTGACTCTGTGATTGCTAGAAGAGTCTATAGAGGGTATGTAGTATCTGTGGGTAATCGGGGGACTCTGGTGGATATTTTTAAATTAGATATGGTGGAATTCAATGTCATATTAGGGATAGATTGGTTGCACTTGTTGTATGCTTCTTTAGATTATCAGACCTGTAAGGTAGTTTTTAAATTCCCTAATAAGTTAGTTATTGAGAGGATACTTGGCAAGAAGAAGAGGACATGAAGTCCAAGTATCCATTCTTATTTTCTGCTTTGGAAATTTGTGCGGAAGGTATGTGTTCTTGATAATGTCTTTATTTTCAAACTTTATTAAAGAAAAGATAAATTCATTGCATCTTTGTTTACTTACTTGGTTAAGGGTTGGAGTAGGGGTGCTGGGGTTAAAATCATGTTTGTACAGCCGTGTTCCATTATTCGAGGACGAATGTATGGAGGAGAATTGAAAAACTCTGGGTTCTTGTGCTTAGAAATCTCTTGAGTTTGAGCTTTTCGACATTATACAACTTTAGGGTACTTGTCATATGATGTGGGTTTAGTTTGGGTTGTTTTGGTCGTATGTTACTCAGTGTGGTTTTGGTTGGTTTTTGTCCAAGGTACGAATGTAAATCATAAGGGTCGTATAGAGATGGTACAAGTTGTATAGTTCAATTTGTATGTTGTTTAGGGTCAACCCCTTTGATTCTATCTTGGATATAGTTTGATTCTACAAGTCATATGGTATGGGTACGACTTAGGTTAGGGGAGTTGTATGGTAGGCAGTGTGTAATGTCCAACATTCTGTCTAGGGTACAAGTGGTGGGTACCACATATATTTGTGGGTATGATTTGGGAGGAGGGTATGGTTATATCCTTTTGCGCATAGTTTTCAGCATTTAAGCTGAGGGTATTCTGGTTATTTTCACTCTTGACCAACATAAAACCCATGTCTTATAATGTCCTTAGGGAATCATTAGCTATCCAAAACACATCAAATATACTCTCAAACCCTCTCAAATCTCTCTTAAGGTACTTTGTTCAAGAAAGGCTAGGGTTCTTTAAAGTGGTCAATTAGGGATTTAAGTGGTTTCTCTCCGTACTCCTTTGTATCTATGGAATGTTACTCCTCCCTTATTTTTAGTTCAACTAAATTCATGTTTTATTGAATGTTTTTAATGATTCAATTATGGGTATTGTTTGGTTTTGAAACGTATGTTGGGGTTTTGGTTAATAATGGTTGGATAATGTTTTTGGTGTTTTACATATGGTTTTTCATATAATAATATTGTTTTGAACATTGTGGAATATGTGGTAATGGTAAATGGGTTTGGGGATACTTTGGATTCCCCAAATTGCTTGGTTTTGGTTTTGGTTTTGTAAACTATATGCCCTCACATGTTTTATAAAAGGCCTATGAGAATAGTTTTGTCACATAGTTTGACTTTTGCTGAAACTATTGCATTGTATGATATGGTAATGAAACCTAAATTTGTTTAAATATTTTTAAATGAATTAGAAAGTCCTTGGTTGCCATACTTTTGGTATAATTGGAAATCATATGGGGTACATAGGAATCCCCTAAGGATTGGCTAATGATATTGCTTGCAAGCTATAGTCAGCATGACGATTCCACTTCATAAGGCCTGGGTAATTGAATCTATTAGTGGTGGTTTGACTCTGTGCTAATGGTTTTAATTGGGAAATAATGACGAGTTCTGATAGCTTACCTTGAAGGTGTGAGTTTGATGGGCGAACACTGAAAACTCATGTTTGCAGACGTTAAGGTTGGCCATGGTGACCTTAGATTTGTAGGGTACAGGGAAATCCCCTAAGTTTATACTTGTATATATGTATCATGGTAGGCAAAAGGCACACAGGAATCCTCGACCCCTGTGATATCTTCGTTTTGTAAGGCTACACGCACTAGGCTCATTGAGGGGGTAAACTGGACCCATATAGCCCGTGGGTGGATTATGACGGTAAAGCTACACAAACCTAGATTACAGTTTTGAATGTATGCTTAACCCGATTCCCTATCCCTACACGGTGTATATGTATATATATATGTTATTTCATATGGCTATGTAACTTGGTTTTCAGATTACTGGCATTATTTTATCCTTATTTCTGAGTACATTCTAGCGTTCACCTACTAACTCATCTTCAGGAGCTGTATCCCCATGCAATGCAAGAAATAACCATACTACTCCTCATGCTCAGTGATCTTAGATTTGGGTACAACTTATGTTGGACTGAAGTGGTGAGCTTCCATACACTGGAAGACTCTATTTCATGTTATAGATGTCATTTCATACTTTTAGTTATTTCTTGGATTTTGGTTTTTGCTATGGTCGGGGGCATATCCTGATCGGATGTTGTTTTGATTTTGGATAGAGGCTTTGTGAGACTACTTTGGGTTAGTATGAGCAGTGTCGATATTGGTAACAGTCTTGGCATTTTTATTGGTATTGGGGCTGATACCGTTTTTCTATATTTGATTTGTGATTGGTCCATGTTATTGTGTTATACGTTCAGAATTCATCTGGCATGATGTGTAGGCCAATTATGGTAGGGTATTGGGGTGGTATCCGGTCCCGGTTGGGCTTAAGGCACCCGACATGACTAGGAACCATGTTGGGTCATGTCATCGCTATGTTGGCCCATACTGGATTTCGATCCATTTTGAGATAGTATTGTTTTAACCTATGGGGTTGCACTACACTGTAAGAGACCTAGTCCCTCAAATTCAGTAATAAGAAATAAATTAATAAAACACTAAGAAAGGTAAAACTTTGCTGAAAATAAAGAAACACACTGATTTAACGTGGAAACCCCCTTACTCTAGGAAGGAAAAACCATGGCTTGCCCTCACAAGCTCTCCAAAATCCACTATAATCAACCTTCTAGTTACATACTTAACTTGAACCTAACTCTAGGTTCCTCTTTCTTGTAATAACTCTACTACAGGCCTAACTTGACAACTCTGTCAAGACTCTCTCAACACTGATTATTAACTCTAACTAGTATTAAGCTTAGTAAACTCTACCGAAGTTATCTCAAAACAAGAAAATATTACTCTTATAAAATGAGTTAAACTCAAGAACATTTTGACAATCAGCAAACATAGACTAACAACTTGAGCTAAAATTGAGTTTTTGCCTTTTTCTCTTTACACTCTTTTTGAATTTGTGAAAACTTCTTCATTGAGAAGTATTATTCGTATTTTATAGTTGAATGATGATTAGGGACTAAATGAAATTGGACCAGGTATCCTAAGTAGTACAAGAAGCACCTGTGAAGTTTTTTACACAAAAGGACAAAATAATGCAGATGCGTACTGTAATACCTTGTTCGTTCCTAGAATGTTAAGGGTGAGCTTCAAAAATGAATAACTTTTGTTACATATAAAGTTTTCCAGTTTTAGACCCTCCATTATGTGGAAAATTGAATAAGCTTTCCATCGATACCAAATTTGTATAAATCCAATACTCGATTGAGAAGCTATGGCGATTTTAGTAAAGCAGTGTGCCACTAGGAAATCACCACTTCATGAAGATGGTAAAAATCCCAATCGTTAATTTCTAGTGGACCTCCGCGATTACCACACATCGCGGATAGGTCAAATTTCCCATTTGTCACATTCCAGTAGGCCAACGCGATGGTACCGCATTGCGTCGATGGCCTAAATGGCATTTCAATATAGCACTGCAATGGTGGTGCGTTGCAGAGATCTTCTAGTTCCCACTTGTCATTTTCTTGTGGCCACCGTGATAGTGGCGCATCGCGGTGGCCTGTCAAATCGGAAAATTTTTCTTTTCCAGGTCTGATTAAAATTTAAATGGGGTATTTTGGTGAATCCCCAAGGCCCCAATTTGTCCAAAACAAGGTATTAAGCCCATTCTAAGCCTATTATGCTTAATTTTATTCATTCTTTTCAAAAGAAAAATCCTAGAGCTCTAAAGGTTCTTCTCCAAGAAATCAAATTCCACCATAGTTTCTTCAAGAAAGCTCTAAATTGAGGATTCCCAAGAGAAGATAATTAAGAACTCATCTTCAAGAACTCAAATAGGAATTAATAATTCAAAATTTTTCATCTAATCATCTACTAAGGTCTGTGGTGTTTATGATCAAGGATCTTCTTCCATCCTTGTGCCCAAAACTAAGTTTTAATTATAAATTCATATGATTTTGGATAATTAAACATGAGTTTTAAATTAGAGTTCAAACCCATTATTTCTATTTGCAAGATTATGAGTTTTTGAGATATTTTAAAGATGAATTGCATATTTATTTTAATATTTTCATGCCTATTGCAGTAAATTCCAGATTTTGAGATAAATTATCATTGTTTTCATTTTCAAGCATGATTATTATGATGTTTTGACATGAACTTGATGCGAGGGTTATTAAGCCCAAGTTTATATGTTGATATTTCAAGAATGATGATCCTTTGAGTATCCTATGATTAGATTATTTACAGAATTACAATAAAGCTTTGATCTTTTGATCCTTAGTTTAGCTATGGAATCCACTTAACAGATTTATTGCAGAACACAAAAATCAAAACAACTTTATTTACATATTTAATTAGATAAATACATAGTTTGTTTCAGAATAAACCCTTATGCTAGTTTTAAAGTGGATTTCCAAAAGAATGAGCATATAAATTAAAAATGGAGTAGTATTTAATCACCGAGCGGGAAGTGTGGGATTAGCGTGCCCTATCTTCCATAGAATTACGTAGCCAACATAGGTATAAATTATGAGATTATTCCGTATTCCAATATGGATGGCAGTTACAGATATGATCACTTAGCTCAAGTTATACTCCTTGGTAAAAGCATGACACCTCTCCCCAGTGTGAGGTTTTCCCCCTAAGGGAACAAGAAGTTGGACTCCATGTTAGCTCGCATGGTTTATGTTGGTTAAAAAACCTCCCTAATAGTAAATACTTTCAGAATGGTTTTTAAACTATTTTACCCTATTGATTATAGATTTTAGGAAAGAATAACAGAAAAACTTTTAGAAAACTAAGTGTAAAGGCTCACAGTTTTATTCAAAGTATGGTTTACAAAAAGATAATAGATACAAATTTTAGTTTTCAGATTTTAGATATAGAAGTGAGTCGTTTCTAAACCTAGATAGTATGATTTACAGACAGAACATTAGTACATCTTTTAGAAAATCCAGAAAAGCCACATTACATAGAGTCTTGATCATGAATGTGAAGCATGCTGTATTTATGAGTAAGAGGCTATAGGATGTTCTTAAGAAATCATCTCATTCTTTTATGATCTATAGTGCTTACAGTATCTCTATCTGCTTTTAACTCATGATCTTATGTGACAATTGAATAGGCCTCCTCGTCAAGTTAACGCCTAAAGAAATGGTAGCCAACCACCCCTACACGCCCATCCTTTGAATGAGAATGTATCCCATTTTGAGTTTAGGTCCTCATTTTTAGGCGTTGGCCCAGGCAGTGACTGCCAATGTTTAGGGAAACCATCAGGCTGCAGTCTCACTTTAGTAGAATAGGGATTTGGCAGCAGCTAGAATAAAAGACTTCATAAGAATGAATCCGCCATAGTTCTTTGGGTCAAAAGGAAATTCAAACTTACAACTTTATTTAGATGAGGTCAAGAAGATTACCCAGATTATGTATATTTATGAGGAGGAGAGTGTAGAGTTTGCATCCTATAGATTAAAAGATATAGTGCATGATTAGGTAGTGATGTGAAAGAATGGTAGAGGTGAGAATGCAACTCCTATGAGTTGGCAGGTGTTTCAGGATACTTTTCTAGATAGGTTCTCCCCACGTAAAATTAGAAAAGATAAGATAGAGGAGTTTATGAATATGTGGTAGGGCTCGATGACAAAGAAGGAGTACTACTTTAATTTCAATCAGTTGTATAAGTATGCCCCTGATATGATGGCTGATCCTACGGCAAGTATGAGTAATTTCATTATTGGAGTATCTAGCTTGGTAGTCAGGGAGTGTAGGACTGCCATACTTATTGGAGACATGAATCTTGCTAGATTGATGATTCATGCTCAGCTGATTAAGACAGAGAAGGCGAAGGAAAGAAAGAGAAAATAAGAAGGCTAGAACAGAGCCGTTTGAGTATGGCCAGGCTAAGTCTCAAATGGAAAATCATTCACAATTTCAGAATTGTTCTTCTATGTCAACACCATCTTTAGCTAGTGCTCCTGCTCTCAGATCTAGGCAGGAGCAGTGGGTTAAGTCTTGTATGTCTAGATCTTAGAATAATATGAGTGGAAGACCCAGTTATCCTCCATGTGCTAAGAGTGGTAAAAATTACCCTGGTGAGTGTTTACCTGGACAAAAAGGTTGTTATGGTTGTGGTAAGTGGGGTCATAGAATTAGAGAGTGTACGGATACTATGAAAGGAAACAGAGATGTTCATCCCCAACCTCAGGCTACTAGTGCACTAGCTTCTTTAGGTCGCCTAGTCCCTCCTCAGGGAGCATCATCCAGTACCGGTGGTGGACAACACCAGAATTGGTTTTATGCTTTACTATACCATCAGGAGCAGGAGGATTCACTAGATGTTGTTACTAGTATTCTTCATGTCTTTCAACTTGATATTTATGTGTTGTTAGACCCTGGGTCGAGTTTCTCTTATGTAACCCTGTTAGTTGCAGTGAATTTTGAAATAAGTCCTAAAAATATCCTTGAGCCCTTCTTGGATTCTACCCCAGTAGGTAAGCCAGTTGTTGCTAAACAGATCTATAGAAAGTGTTCTATCACCTTTCTTCATAAAATCATGTTAGCAAACTTGATAGAGCTAGATATGGTTGACTTTGATCTTATTCTTTATATGGATTGGCTCCATTCTTGTTATGTTTATATAGATTGTCTCACCCGAGTGGTGAAGTTTCAGCTTTTAGATGAGCCAATCTTTAAGTGTAAAGGTAATTTAGTGTTTCCTAAGAGTCATTTCATATCTTACCTTAAAGCCACAAATTTGATTTCCAAAGGGTGTATCTATTAGCTAGTTCAAGTCAAAGACACTAAGTCTGAGACTCCACCAGTTCAGTCAGTCAGTGTAGTTAATGAGTTTCCTGATGTTTTTCCCAAAGATCTTCCAAGGGTACCTCCCGATAGGGAAATAGAATTTGGGATTTGCCTTCTTCCAGATACTCAGCCCATCTCAATACCTCTATATCATATGGCTCCTGCCGATCTTAAAGAGTTGAAAGACCAACTCAAAGATCTTTTAGACAAAGGTTTCATAATGCCTAGTGTTTCTCCATGGGGAGATCCTATCCTATTCATGTAAAAGAAAGATGGTTCTTTGTGCATGTGTATTGACTATCACCAGCTGAATAAAGTTACAGTTAAAAACAAATATCCTCTTTCTAGAATTGATGACTTATTTAATCAACTCCAAGGTGCAAGTTACTTCTCAAAGATAGACCTTAGATCCGACTATCATCAGCTTAGAGTAAGGGAATGTGACATTCCTAAAATAGCTTTCAGAACCTGTTATGGTCATTTTAAGTTTATAGTCATGTCCTTCGGGCTAACAAATTCCCCAGCAACCTTTATGGACTTGATAATAGAGTATTCAAATAGTATCTATACATGTTTTCATAGTCTTTATCGATGATATTCTTGTCTACTCTCGTAGTGAGGATGATCATGCAGACCATCTTAGAATTATGTTACAAACTCTTAGAGATCACCAGTTGTTTTCCAAATTCAATAAATGTGAATTTTGGCTAAGAATAGTATCTTTCCTTGGTCATATTATCTCTAGTGAGGGTATTAGAGTTGATCTCTGAAAACAAAAGCAGTAAGAAATTGGCCTAAACCTATTTCTCTGTCAGACATTAGGAGTTTCTTAGGTTTAGCTGGCTATTATAGACGTTTCTTTAAGGTTTTATCATTTATTTCATCTCATATGTCTAGATTGACCTTAAAGAAAGTTAAGTTTCAGTGGTCAGATTCCTACGAGAAAAGTTTTCAAGAGTTGAAGACTCTACTCACTTCATCCCCAGTTTTAGCATTACCTATGGTACAGACGGTTTTGTTGTTTATTGTGATGCCTTTAGAGTTGGTTTGGTGTTTTGATGCAGAGAGGTAAGGTCATAGCCTATGCCTCTAGACAGCTTAAGCCTCATGAAAAGAACTACCCGACCCATGATCTTGAATTAGCTTTTGTTGTGTTTGCTTTGAAAATCTAGAGAAATTATTTGTATGGGGTATATGTTGATGTGTTCACAGATCACAAAAGCTTGCAGTATGTATTTACTCAAAGCGAGTTGAATCTTCGATAGAGAAGGTGGTTAGAATTGTTAAAGGATTATGATATGAGTATGTTGTATCATTCGGTCAAGGCCAATGTAGTGACAGACGTCGTTAGTAGATTGTCTATGGGTAGTGCTGCTCATGTAGCTAATGATAACAAAGAGTTAGTTTGAGAAATTCATCGGTTAGCGAGATTGGGAGTGAGATTGGTTGGTTCAGATGAAGTGAACATTTGAGTACAGTGTAGTTCTGAATCTTCTTTGGTTTTAGAAGTGAAAGAGAAGCAAGATAAGGATTCCAGTTTGGCCAAACTGAAAGAGCCAGTTAAAAACTAAAAGATAGAGACTTTCTCTCAAAAGGCAGATAGCTTGTTGTGATACCAGAGTAGATTGTATGTGCCATGTTTTTATGATTTGAGGTAGTAGATTATGGCGGAAGCACATAGTGCGAATTACTCCATCCAACCAGGAGACACCGAGATGTACCACGACTTGCGGGAAATCTATTGGTGGAGTGGTATTTAGAGAGATATAGTAGAGTTTATAGCTAAGTGTGCAACTTGTCAACAAGTTAGGGTAGAGACCAAAGACCTGGTGGTATGTTAAAAGAGTTTGGTATCCCCACTTGGAAGTGGGTAAAGGTCAATATGTATTTTGTGACTGGTTTACCCCATTCGTGTCGTTAGCATGATTCGATTTGGGTTATTGTAGACACATTGACTAAGTTAGAGAATATTTTGTCAGTTCACATGTCTTACACAACTGAAGATTATGCTAAGTTGTGCATCAGAGAGTTTGTTAGACTGGATAGAGTTCCTTTATATATCATCTCCGATAGGGGTACTCAGTTTACCTCTCAGTTTTGGAGAGCCTTTTAGATGGGTCTTGGCACCCAAGTTCATCTCGGTTCAGCTTTTCATCCGTAGACCGATGGTCAGGCAGAAAGGACCATTCAGACTCTACAAGATATGTTGAGGTCATGTGTTCTTGATTTCAAAGGTAGTTGGGATGACCATTTGCCATTGAATGAGTTTGATTATAATAACAATTAATATGCTAGTATTGAGTTTGATTATAATAACAATTATTATGCTAGTATTCAGATTGCTCCATTTAAAGTTCTTTATAGGCGGAGATGTATATTGCCAGTTGGTTGGTTTGAAGTAGGTAAGGCCTCTTTTATTGGGCCAGACATAGTGTTTGAAGCTATTGAGAAGTTCAAGTTGATTAGAGAGAGATTAAGAGCATCCCAGAGACATCAAAAATCTTAAGCAGACGTAAGAAAGAAATATTGAGTTCGAGGTTGATAATCTTGTGTATTTGAAGGTTTCACCCATGAAGGGGTGAAGAGATTTGGTAAGAAGGGGAAGCTTAATCTTCGTTATCTAGGACCCTTCTGGATATTTAGTCATGTGAGGAAGGTGGCCTATGAGCTTTAGCTACCTGCAGATTTATCCTCAGTTCATCTAGTATTCCATGTGTCCTTGTTAAAGAAGTGCATGGACGATTCAGCTGTTATAGTTCCTCTTGAAAGTACAAATATTCAGAATAGCCTTTCATATAAAGAAGTTCCAGTAGAGATTCTTGATTATCAGATCCATAGAATAAGGAACAAAAAAGCTCCATTGGTCAAAGTTCCATGGAAAAATCAGTCCGTTAAGGGTGCTACTTGGGAAGCGGAAGAAGACATGTATGCTAAGTATCCTCATCTCTTCTCCACAAACTCAGATTCAACCAAAGGTAATAGTCTTCCTTTATTTAGTTCTCTTCTAGTCTTAGATTCAACTATATAGTTGTCTTCGTGTTAACTTATGTACTCATAGATCAATTTAGAAGCTCAGTATGCTTTAGATTCAGTCATTCAACTTATGCCATTGTGAATGATAGCTTATATCCTCATATTCCTCAGTATTTTCATCTTAATTAGCCATATTCAAGGAAGAATGTTCCTATGGGGGAAATATTGTAATACCCCGTACTTTCCTAGCTTAAATTTGTTTCTAGAATGTTAAGGGTGAGCCTAAAAAATGAATAACTTTTGTTACATGTAAGGTTTTCTAGATTTAGACCCTCTATTGTATGGGAAATTGAATAAGATTTCCATCGATACCAAATTCGTCTAAATCCAATACTCAGTTGAGAAGTTAGAGTGATTTTACTAAAGTAGTGTACCACCTGGGAAATTAATGCTTCGCGGAGATGGTTAAAATCCTAATCGTTAATTTCCAATAGACCTCCATGATAGCCCCGCGTCGTGGAGAGGTCCAATTTCCCATTTGTCACATTCAAGTAGGCCGACACGATGCTACCGCATCACGCCAATGGCCTTAATGGCATTTATATAGAGCACAACGATGCTGGCACGTCATGGAGGTCTTCCAGTTCCCACTCGTCATTTTTTGATGAGCCACCACGATAGTGGCGCGTCACGGTGGCCTACCAAATCGAAAAATTTTGCTTTTCTAGCTCTGATTAAAATTTAAAAGGGGTATTCTGCTCAATCCCCAAGGCCCTAGTTCATCCAAAACAAAGAATTAAACCCATTCTAAGCCTATGATGCTTAATTTCATCCATTCTTTTCCAAAGAAAAACCCTAGAGCTCCAAAGCTTCTTCTCTAAGAAATCTAATTCCACTATAATTTCTTCAATAAAACTCTAAATTGAGGATTCCCAAGACAAGATACTCAAGAACACAAATAGGAATCATTAATTCAAGATTCTTCATCTAATCATCTACCAAGGTATGTGGGTTTTATGAACAAGGATCTTCTTCCATTCTTGAGCCCAAAACTAAGTTTTAATTACAAACTCATATGATTTTGGATGATTATACATGAGTTTTGAATTAGGGTTCATACCCATTATTTCTATTTGAAAGATTATGAGTTTTTGAGAGATTTTGAAGATGAATTGCATGTTTATTGTCATGTTTTCATGCCTATTGCCGTAAATTTCAGAATTTGAGATAAATTATCATTCTTTTAATTTTTAAGCATAATTATTATGATGTTTTGACATGAACTTGATGCAAGGGTTACTAAGCCCAAGTTTATATGTTGATATTTCAAGAATGATGATGCATTGTTGATCAAATTATTTACAAAATTACAATAAAGTTTTGATCTTTTAATCCTCAGTTTATCTATGGAATCCACATTTATAGATTTATTATAGAACACAGAAATCAGAACAACTTTATTTATAGATTTAAATTAGATAAATGCATAATTGGTTTCAAAATAAACCCTTATGCTAGTTTTCAAGTGGATTTCCAATAGAATGAGCATACATATTAAAAAGGGAGTACTATTTAGCACCTAACGAAAAGTGTGGGATTAGCGTGCCCTATCTTTCACAGAACTACGTAGCCAAGGTAGGCACAAATTATGAGATTATTCCCCATTCCAATATGGGTGACAGTTACAGATGTGATCACTTAGCTCAAATTATACTCTTGGGTAAGAGTATGACACCTCTCCCCATCATGAGGTTTTTCCCTTAGGGGAACAAGATGTTGGACTCCATGTTCGCTTACATGGTTTATGTTGGTTAGAAGAACCTCCCTAAAAGTAAAGACTTTCATAATAATTTTTAAAGTATTTTTCCCTACAGAATACAGATTTAAGAAAAGAATAACAGAAAATCTTTTAGAAAACTAAGTGTAAAGGTTCACAGTTTTATTCAGATTATGCTTTACAGAAAAATAATAGCTACAAATTTTAGTTTTCAGATTTTAGATATAGAAGTGAGTTCTTTCTACACTTAGACAATATGATTTATAGACTGAACATTAGTTCAACTTTTAGAACTAAATGTTATGACTCACTAGATTTACAAAGTATGATTTGTTATTCATGATAACATATTTCAGCATTTTAGATATTCCAGCTTATATGAGTTATTTACATTTAGCATGCTTTATTTTACAAATTATGATGATGAGATGATGTTTTACTTATACATTTCACCCCATATACTCAGTACATACACAAAGTACTGATCCACATATACGTCTATGTGCTACATTGTCATAATGTAGGTTCAGGTGCTTTATATCTTTAGCATAAGTAGTTTAAGTATCTCCATCTATATCTGTAAGTTGGTGAGTCCTCATAGTTTGAGGAATTATTCATTCAGATTTTGCAGCTCATTAGTTTATATAATTCATTATTTCTTTTTAGACAATTTGAGTTAGCTTGGGGTTTGTCCCAGTGACTCTCTAGTTATTAGTAGTTGAGGCTTATCAAACTGCTAGATATTATTCAGACTTATAGTATTGATTTTCAGAGATTATATTCAGATTATTCTATGATATTTCATTCAAATTTCTACATTTAGTATGATTATACATCTATATTCTCTTATTATGAGATTCAAACTTAGTAGAAGGGAGACAGGGTTAGCTTAAGGCTACTCGTAGTCTTAAGCAGTGTGTGATATCTCAGGATAAAATTTTGGGGTGTTACACGTGCCAACTATACTATAGCCTTGAACATCTAGGAACCTTGTCTATTGTTGTCATCTGCCCATCATAAAAACAAGATACATCATATTTACCCTTTTTTGATGATGATAAACCAGCCACGAAGTTTTGAGCATCAATACTCATTAATAATATTTAATTAGTGTGATTACCACTAGCGAAGATGAATGTTCACCCTATCATAAAACACTTTGCTTCAATCATCATACAACTTAGGGACCTTGTAACTTGTTATCATTTATATTAAGCTTCAATTACTTCCCCCTGTCATCATGCACCATTATTTATTTAGTGCATTTAGATACTTTCCCCCTGTCATCATGCATAATTATTCATTTAGTTCATTCACATACTTCCCTATCACTATGACTTTATACCATCTATTTAGCATATCACATACTTCTACTTGTCACTATTCCTTCATATAAATATGTACAATACCTTGTCCCTTCAATATTAAGTTAGCATTCCTCCTTTGGCATCACTGAAAAGTGAAAGCAGTAAACCAGGTGTAATATTAAGCACAGGTTAGTCAACTCATGGCCACTGGGGAAACACTATCATGAAGAACAACTTTAAAATAAAGTAGAAATATATAAAGAGTACAAAAGTAAGTATTCATTCATATTTAATAGTTTAGGTATCATTGGAGTGCAAGATTTACAATTCATGTTCCATAAAATAAGCCACAGAAACTGGAGGAATTGAAAAGGTAAAGGATTTGAGAAGAAGGATTGGAAAAGGAAGGCCATCTTAAGACAGTGTAACAACTCTTTGGTTAGCATCCTAATATCTGTATTCAAGTTCTGAAACTCATTGATTAGAATTGTAACCTTATTCTTAAATCCATCATTCTCACTCCTAAGTTCCGCAAAGACCCTTGGATACTTTTGCTTTTATTTGTAATCTCTCACTTTCTGCATCTTTAGCAATTGTCTCTTGATTTTATTCATTTGAAAGTCCTACTAGGTTCATCATCAGTCATTCTTTGTTTCTTGGGACTAGGTCCCTCAGAAGTCTGGTGCTTTTCTATAGGATTTCTAGATTTCACTCTAGAGACTTTTGTTTTCAGGTTGTCATTTTGTTTTAGGACCATCCAAATTTTGTTTTGGTTTATGTATCTATAGAATGAGATTTTCAGCAACCCAAGCATCGCCAGTCATCACACTGTTAAAGGGTTTATGTATTTTCTGTGATAAATCTTCATTAGAAAGTTAAATGAAGTAAGAGTTTGGCTTTGAATGTTTAGGATAACTGAGTTAGGTAGGTTCCATAGTTTTAATGAAAAAGGATATTGATTTCAATTTTGCATAGGATAAATTTTCTGATAAGGTGAGAGAATATGTAGCCTTTTCTAATAGAACAAAAAAGAAAAACATGAACATTCATGATACTAACCCGAGAGATGGGACCAGGTCCCTCTCATTCCTTAAGTGAATTCTCAATCTTGTGCATATTTCATCTGTGATCATTCAAAGCTATTCCCGTAGGTGTACATATTCAAAGGTATGGTACTGAGTTAAACTACCAAATTCACACTTTACCAAGGATACCTATCTCCTGATCACATCTAATTTTGTAGAGAAACCCTAATTTATATGGTAAATCAAATCATTTTGATTAGACCTATCTTCCACCTGTCCTTTAACTATTGTACCTTCTGAAGTTCCTTAGTAAATATATCTACTATCTGATCTTAAGTCTAGCAAGACTTCATACCGGTAACCCCTTTCTCAACATTGTCTCTCAAAAAGTTATGCTTCCCATCAATATGCTCAGTCCTTTTGTGTTGCACTAGATTTTTGGCCATGTTTAGAGCACTTTTATCATCACACAGCAGAGAGATAGTGTTTGAGATAATACCAAAATCTTTCAATTGATGCTTGATCCATAGCAATTGGACATAACAAGAAGTTGCTGCCATATATTCGTCTTCAATAGTAAATAGAGCAACTCAGTTTTGCTTCTTAGATCCACAGGAAATTAAGGATGATCCAAGAAAATATTCCATTCCTACAGTGATTTTCATATCTACCAAATATGTAGCATAGTCAGTACCAACATAGCCTACTGATTTAAACTTATCACCTGATGGATAATATAGGACCAGGTCCCCTTTCCTCTTCAAATACCTAAGAATTCTTTTTGTAGCTTTCAAATGAGACTTCTTTGGGCATACTTGAAGTATGGCATAGATTGCTACACTGAATACAATTTTTGGCCTACTTGTAACATGACATAGCAAGGATCCAATAATCCCTCCTTACATTGTTTCATTTATTGAAGGACCTAGTTCATCATTATCTATTTTTGACTTAGAGTATCAATTGGCTCGACATCTTCCATGTTATATTTCTTCAATAAATCTTTAATGTACTTTTCTTGACAAATCATTGTCTTTTGAGAAGTTTTTTTAATCTGCAGCCCTATAAAGAAGCTCAATTCACCTATTATGCTCATGTCAAATTTACTCCCCATTTTCTTTGCAAACTAATAACATTGGGATTTAGAAGTATCTCTAATGATTATGTCATCAACATATAATTAAACAATCAGTAAGATGCTACTTCTGGTCTTTAAGAATAGAGTGTTATCTATTTTCCCTCTTTTGAATCCATTTTCTAGGAGAAAATTTGAGAGTCTCTCATACCAGGACCTTGGTGCTTGCTTCAACTAATAAAGTGCTTTGTCTAATTTAAGCACATGCTGAGGAAAGTGTATAGCATCAAAACCTAGTGGTTTTTTGACATAGACTTCTTTCTTCAGGTTTTCATTTAAAATACACTTTTGACATCCGTTTGAAAAAATTTGAACCCCATATATGTAGAAAATGCAACAATATTTTTGATTGCCTCTATTCTTACTTCAGGGGCAAAAGTCTCATCATAGTCAATCACTTCCTCTAAGTTATAACCTTGAACAACTACCCATGTTTTGTTTCTATTAATAGTTCCATTATTATCTTTCTTATTTCTGTACACCCATCTGGTCCCAATAATTGTTCTATCAATAGTCTTGGGGACCAGATGCCAAACTTTCCTTTTTTGAAATTGCTGAAGTTGTTCCAGTGTTGCATTGATCCACTCAACATCTTTCAGAGCTTATTTCAGATTCATAGGTTCAATTTGGGATAATAAGGCTAAAAATGCCATAATATTTCTAGCTTGAGATCTTGTTTAGACTCCTATTTCTAAAGGTATAGTAAGATTCTTAAGGGGATAAGAGGACTTATGCCTTCAGTTTTACCTTCTAAGATTGATTCCATTGGGACTAGATCCTTGTGAATTCTGACTAGTTTCTTTCAGTTATTCTTAACCTGTAGCTGGGATCTCTCATTGAGATCCTAGATCACCATCACTTTCTTAATTGTCCTCTACATATTTTATTCCTTGAACATCATCTTCAATAATATCATCCCTTTGAACAAGAATAAGTTCTTCAACTTCTAAATGTTCACCATCATCTAAGTTCATTGGATTTCCTGACTCATCAAAGATCAAATGAACACTTTGTTTAACATATAGAGTTCTATTATTGAAAACTATAAGCCTTACTTGTTGATGAATAGCCTACAAACACTGCTTCATTACTTTTAGAGTCAAACTTTCCCAATTTTTTCTTGCCATTATTCAACACAAAACATTTGCACCTAAATAGTCTGAAGTAGTCTAGCTTAGGATTTCTATTGAACATCAACTCATATAAAGTATTAGTCAGAAGTGATCTGATCAACAAGCTATTATTCACATTACAAGCAGTATTTAAAACTTCAGCCTAGAAACTCTTTGGAAGACCACTATTAATCAACATAGTTCTAGCAATCTCTATAAGTGTTCTATTCTTCCTTTAAACAATCTATTTTTCTGAGGAGTTCTAGGAGCAGATCAGTTGTTACTTATTCCATTCTCAGCATAAAATTGCAACTTGAGAGTTCTCAAATTCAGTTTCATGATTAGATTTGAATTTAACAATTTTGCAATTTAGTTTTATTTGAATTTTCTTGGCAAAAGCTTCTAGAACCTTATATGTTTCATCCGTGGTTCTTATAAACATTGTTGAAGTGAACCTATATTAGTCATATACAATAACTTTGGACTTTAATAGGTCCACATAATTCCATGTGGAACATCTCAAGGGGCTTGGAAGTGCTCACTTACTTCTTCAGTTTGAAGGAAGATCTGGTTTGTTTCCTTTAATGCAGGCATCACACACTTTGTTGTCTGGAAATTTCAGCTTTGGTATGCCACGGACCAGGTCCTTTGAAATCAACTTGTTCAACAAGGAGGAACTTACATATCCCAGCCAACTGTTCCATAAGATAGCATCTAATCGTTGAACACTTAAGCAAGTTCATTCCCTATCAGCCATAGATTCCAAATCGGCTACATACATATTTTTGACCCTTTTGGATTTGAGAATAATTCTTCTAGATTTAATGCTTGATATATCACATCCATCAGATGAGAATTTTACCTCATTTTCTTTGTTACAGATTTGAGATACACTTATAAGACTGTACTTGAAATACCCAAAGTCTTGGACCCTTGAAAAATTTCCTTGGTTTTGGATTTACTGGACTTGGTACAACTCAAGGGTACGAATCATACCCTTGAATACCACTTGTGGGATATCTTATGAATTCAATCATATGTTAGGAAGTTTTATTGTCTTGGTTACTGCCCATGATACAACTTATCTAGGTAAGAGTCGTATCCAAAGATATGAGTGGTGCAAGGCAAATCGTGGTGCTTGATTAAGTTTTCTTGTGGAGTCTGCCCATGGTACAATTGGTGGATACGATTGAGTGTACTACTCATACCCTTAGATACGAGATAGGGAAGTAGGATTCATAAAGGAACTAGTATGTAGTGGCTTGTCATGGTCTTGAGTTCAAGTTGGGGTATCACTCATACCCTAGGATACAGATGGGATGGGTGAGTCGTACCCTAGAACGTGGCTTGCTTTAATATTAAGTCAAGGTTAATTCGAACATTTCCTACTTTAATACCCTTATGTCCTCATGTTATATTACCCTTGGTTCCCTTTCATAACACTTTTTAAAGGACTAAAACACTTTAAATACTCTTTCAAAGTCACACTTGAAGATTGGAGGCTAAGATACAGCACCCAAGCGCACAAGTTGTATTTATAACACAAGTTAAACCAAAGTCGTGTAGGTGTTGGGACCGAACAAGAATTGAGAAGTGGAGTAGAGGGTGTGCCTCCATATCTAGAGAAATCATTAAGACAAGTAAGAGCCTTATTTAAATCCCCACTCTAGTTAGGACGCCACGGGCTTATCTACGTGGGCCCTCTGGAAGTTGCTTTCGAAATTTTGGCTGAGTTTTGAGTGCCTCTTTCTATCCCTTATCTTGTGGTGTTGTTTCCCTTTAATTTCCAGATTATTAAACATCAAAAGATCATCATATTCAGATCATTAAGATTCCTACATTATAACACACCACTAATTAGAGACAATCACAACACAATATCCATGATGATGAATCAAAATAAAAGCTAAGACTAGGCTAGTTCATGTTAATCTTCAACTTATTGTTCCACCTCCACACTTAATAAAATTGAACCTTAAATATTACCAACAATTTATTCCACTCATAATTATACATTAAAATCATTTGGAACCCTTTAAAGACAATATAATCCAATGGGATCGACTAGATAAGTACCTAGCTCAAGCTAGTAACGCTAGTTTCCTCGATTGAACTCTGAATGACTCATTTAAGTACAAACTTGTTTGGAATACACTCTGAACATTGTAATCACGTAATTTAACACTTAGACACACATTTATCTAATTATCAACCCATATAGCATACAAATCATCCTTAAAACAAGGCTAAAAAGAGTAGAATATTGACACTAGAATGCATAAATACACCCAACATCACCACCCTACACTTAAAGACTTATTCATCCTGGAACAACTCTTAAATATAAGAATCATAGGTTAATATGACTCTACGCTTCCACTAAATGTAAGACACTCAAGCTAGTACTATAATGGCTACACAAAATGCAAGTTTCTTTACTAAGCATGTTACTTACACAGTTGAGAACATATGAACACTACTCCAACACATCCCACCCTCAAGAATAGACTCACCAATTGTCCAAATCATGCATATTTTTCAATCAAGGAAATCTTAAAAATCACACACATTCATCAAACATGTGCCCCTCACAACATGAGAGTTACCTGTAATCACTCACAATTAAGGAATTTATAACATGCTAGGTACAAGAATCAAATTATGCTCACTTTCACAAGGAATTCAAAAGTTACACATAATGAACCATAGTATTTCCCTTAGTGTATTGCTCCACTAATATTAGAATGATGATCTTAGGATCAATTAGGTCTTTTTCGAGTTGTAATGTAGGCTAAGGGACTAGTAGGAATTATTTTTGTTGAATAGTTACTATCTTCTCTAAGCACTTTAAGACATTAATTTTTATACTTAAAACTAATCTCCAACAACCAAATTACACCATTTTGTCTACCCGTTTCTTTTGATTATTTACCCCATCTTATTAAGTTCATTGACAACACTATGGTGGGAGTATTTTATGCACAACTCGGTCAATTTGAACAATTTTTTTTATTCTTTTCAATACTCAACTCCCAACCAAAACATATAACAATTCTTTTGAACACCAATAACTATTAATTTAGGGGCTTCAATTTCCACTTTTTCTTCTTTAATTTCACACTCCTTACTTACTTGATTTTTCATTAAAAAGCTTATGAGATTTGGATCCAATTATGGTCTATCAAAGAGGGGTGTTAGGCTACATATGTGGCTGCCAATGTAAGACCCCACAAAATTTCTAGTTTAATTCAGTCCTTTAAGCTTGTTAAGGGGTCCCAGACTTAGAAACTTCTAGAGAAGTATTCAGACTTAGTTTATTTTTGACTTTAGAAAGTTGAAAAATCTTATTTTGCGACCTATATATCCATTAAATGTTGATATTTTAGTTAATTCATGATCAGGAGGGTCAATCGGTATTTCAGGATGAGTTTTAGATTTTTCGGATCTTGTTTAGACCATGTTTGGAATCCCAAAATAGTGAACCAACATGATCTTGGTGTGACACATCGACTATAGCTTTGGTTAAAATTTTCCCTAGCTACCAGCATGCAATTCCAGTGGACCGGCGTAATTTTGGCACGTCGTGTCAGATTTCGTGTCGATGCCATCGATGTGGCACATCGATCTGTGCGTTGGTAGCCTAGTTATTAGTCATTAAAAGACCGCATTATTGGGGGTATTTGGGTCTTTTTCCCTTGACCCTCATCCCCCAAAACAACAAATTTAAAACCCTAGAGAGAAAGTAAACTCTTTCTTTCTCAATTTCTCTTAAGAACAAGCCTCAGGGTTTTAATTTCAAATCAAGAACTCAAGATTTCCTCCATTAAATTCCAAAAATTCTTCAAAAAAGGTATGTAAAGTGTTCATCCAAGGGTCCCTTCCACCCTTGGAGTTCAAGAAATTTCTTTAAAATAATATGAATTGTGATTTCCATGTTGTAGGTTTGAATGTAATCATGTTAATGTTGTGATATGTGTTCCAAGTGGAAATATTTATGTATTTTTTGATATTATGATAGTATGTAAGCTAAATTTTGATTCTCTTATATTGAAACCCTTGAATTATGATGTCATGATGTATTAGCATTATTGTTCATGCCCAAGTATGATACTATGCCTACCATGTGTTTGATAAAATGCTAAATTGAGATTATGGTGCTTTTAGGATCCTTTGGTGATCTAAATGATGAACTTATGCTATACCCACACATTCATAATTTTCTCCATGCTAAAGCTATACCTTGTATATATTTGATGGAATGCTCAGGATATTGGTTTAATGAAAGGGAAAAGACATCATTTTCACCCCATACTATACAAGGAAAGTCTAAACCACACCTAAATTTTATAAGTGATCTATTACACACCTTAACTATATAAAAGTGATATTATTACCTCCCCGCGACTCCTATTCTAAGATGGGTTGTTACACTTATTTTAGGCGCGTCAAGCCTATTAAATAAAAAAAGTAAAAGGCTAAAAACATTAAGGGAAAAGGCATCATTTCGACCCCAAACTATAGTCGAAAGTTTGAATCCACACCTAAACTATATAAGTAACCTATTACACACCTTAACTATAAAAAATGATACTTTTTACTGATGTGGTGCTGACGTGGCAACGCATGTAAAACACTATACCACATGCAAGTGGTGGTAGCCTGACAGGGTGTAAATAGTTTCACTTTTTTATAGTTTAGGTGTGTAATAGGTCACTAGTATAGTTTAGGTGTGGCTTCGACTTTTCGGGTATAGTTTGGGGTGAAAACGATGCCTTTTCCTTTTATTGAAATTATGATGTGTTTCCATGCATTCCTAATCATATGCAAGTTCATTCAAGTGATTGATTAAATGCCTCATAATTGTATTGTGAGTTGTTGACTAGTGTCAAGTAATCAAGAATTGTTATGTCTTAATACTTTTATTCTATCAAGTCCTGGGGGTATTTAATACCCAAAAATTCAGCTGTGTGCTTGGAATTAGTGTCAGTTACAGAATAGCCTTAGTTATGTCACGATCAATAGTACTCTAGTTCATTTACAAAACTTAGGAAAACTTAGTAAACTCATTATCAATCTAGTCCCATTCAGTACTCAGTTCAGTCCTCAGTAATATCAGTCAGCTAATAGAACTCAGTAGTATTCCGTCAGTCAATGGAACTTAGTAAACTCAGTTCAATTTAGTTAATCAGTAAAATCAGTAATAGATTAGTCCAACCCAGTATGAATTAGGACATCATTCAGTGTCTATTCTGTTAGGAGTAGGATTCAGCACCGAGTAAACCCAAGAATGGGGACTCACCTGCCAGCAGAGGGTGTGATCCTTAAAAGCCATCCTTGTATTCCGTAACTATGTAGCCAGCAAGGTTGAAACATCAAAACCTACTAGTTGAGGGTTGATGAGGTGGCTTAACTTGATAGTTGAGGGTCCTGCCATTCTCATTTGAGAACCTTCCAAATGAGGGTATCTCTTTAGTTGTCTTTACCCATGGCACGACACTAACACCCTTCTAATTGGGGTTATAGGTTGGACCACAAACAGTTTAGAAAGGGCTATATCGGTTAGATAATTACCTCCCACAGTCATATTCTCAGTCTCAGTTGTCAGTAAGAAACTCAGATAGTTCTACAGATTTTAGGACTGTCAGATACAATCACTTAGCTTAGTACGGAACTCAGCTAGTTCCTCAGAATTAGGACTGTCAGATACAATCACTCAGTAAACAATATATCAGTTATCAGTTACATCAGTTAATCAATATTCAAACTCAATATTCAGTATTATCATGATTTCAGTTATAATTCACGTATTCATGCATGTACTCTTATTCAGTCATACTCATGTTATTTAGTTGTTATTATTCATTCATATCAACCCTTGAATTCAGCCTTACCTTACTTTGCATACCAGTATATTCACATATGCTGACGCATACTTTTCTTTTACACTATGTTATTTTATACTATAGGTTCAGACGAACGTGCCCAGAGCATTCTTAACAGTTCAAACATTCAGTAGACAGAGTTTTGGTGAGTCCTCATAGTTTGAGGACATATTTATCCATTTAATATTTTAGTCTTTTTATAGTCGAAGTTAGTTGGGGACATGTCCTATCTACTCCACAATTCAGACAATTTTAGAGGCTTTTTAGACTAGGTGTTCAGACAGAATTTAGTATTTTAGATTCTGATATTTTATCCGATTTTATCATTTCTCTTTATCAGTATTATGGTTTTGAACCTTATGGCATTTCTGCCCATTATTCTACATTATATAGTATTATTACTTAGTTATTGCAGTAGGTACTAGTCATGGGTTAGTTTGTGGTCCTTTGAAATTATGAGCACCGTGTAGCATTCGGGGTACTAGACTCGGGGCATTTCAAACTTGGTATTAGATCCCAAGGTTCAATAGAGTCCTAAGAAGTCTGAAAGCCGCATCTAGTAGAGTCTTGTGCATGGGTGTGTAGCACAACACACTTATGGGCAGGAGACTATGAGATGTTTTAGGAACAGTTTCCCTTCTTTCAATATTCATGTCGTGCTAGTGAGCATGATGTCTAGTTAAACTCTCTTTCTAATCTAAGTTTCTCTTTTGTTTATAGAAAATGCCTCAAAAGAGGACCTAGGGAAGAGGAACGGGAGATCAGCCAGCCCCTTAGCTCAACCAAACTAATCCTTTAGGCAAAAATGTCTCCCACACTGAGTTTAGAGCAACTTTTACCACCCTAGCTCATTCGATTACTGCTCAGAATAAATATCTAGCTGCCGTTCTATCCAACCTAGTGGCCAATGCTACCGTAGCTAGGATTCAGGATTTCACCCAAATGAACCCTCCATCTTTCATAGGGTATAAGTCAGATGAGGACCCTCAGGAATTCCTTGATCAAGCTTAGAAGGTTACAGATATTATGAGGGTGACAGCTAGTGAGTTAGCTATATATTAGCTGCAGGATGTGGCTCACACTTGGTTTAAACTATGAAAAGCAGAGAGGGCAGTAGGTGTAGGGTCCATTGAGTGGGAGGAGTTTGCCACTATTTTTCTAGATAAATTATTTCCCCCAAAGCTGAGAGAAGCTAAGAAGTTAGACTGTATTAATCTGTAGAAGGGCAATATGACAGTGAAAGAGTATTCTCTCAAATTTACTCAATTAGCTAGATAAGCTCCTTATGTGGTGGCAGATGACAGATCCCAAATGAGAAAGTCTATGTCTGGAGTGAATGATAGTATGATCAAGGACTTCCATGTTGATCAGCGAGATGGACTTTGCTAGGCTAATGACCCATGCTCAGCAAATAGAGGAGTAGAAAAATAATGAGAGACAAAAGCAGAATAAGAAAGCTAGAATAGGTAGCTTCCACTCTTATCAGCCTAGGTCAGAGGGTGAAAACCATTCTCAATTTCACTTGAAATCTTCAGTTCCATCTCCATCATCAACCAGTGTTCTAGTACCAAAATTCAGAGATGTCAATAAAGATAGGGCGCCAAGCTCTAAGTCTTAGGGTAGTGTCAGCACTGCTCGAACCAATCCTCTTTTTTAGACATGTGGTAAGAACCATCAGGGTATCTTAGAGCTAGCAGTGATGTTTGTTTTGGATGTGGCAAGCCAGGACACAGAGTCAGAGATTGTCCCCAGTAAGGTTCTCAGGGTCAGCATAATCGCCCTCCGGCTCAATCTAGTTGCTCGAATCATTAGTGTGCCACATTCAGTACCACCAGCGGGCAGTGCCCTAAAAAACTCTATGCTCTTCAGTCCTAACAGCATCAGGAGAATTCTCCTGATGCGGTCACTGGTACCTTACTGATCTTTTATATACATGTTTATGCCTTGCTAGATCCAGGAGCTTCATTGTCTTTTGTTATTCCTTATATATCAGTTGATTTTAGAGTTAGTCCCAAAATTCTAATAGAACCTTTCCCAGTCTCTACCCCAGCAGGTAAATCTATCATAGCCCGACGGGTAAATCCAATCCGATTATGATATCTCAGAAAGTCACTTCAGCAGATTTAGTAAAATTAGAGATGACCAATTTTTAAGTCATTCTCGACATGGATTGGATTTATTATTGTTATGCCTCAGTTGATTATAGAAACAAAATTAACCAGTACAAGTTTTTGAATGAACATGTCCTAGAGTGGAGAGGTAGTACTTCACCCTTCAAGGGTCAGCTTGTTTCCTACCTAAGGACAAGAAAAATGATATCTAAGGGATGCATCTATCATATTATTTAAGTCAGAGACTCTAGTTCTAAAACTCCCAGTCTTGAGTCAGTTTTAGTGGTGAATGAATATTTTGAAGTGTTTCTAGAAGATCTTTTTGGAGTTCCTCTTAAAAGGGAAATTAATTTTCGAATAGACCTTCTTCCGAACACTCAGCCCATATCTATTTTGCCATAGAGAATGGCACCTGCAGAACTCATATAATTAAAATAACAGTTGAAGGATCTCTTAGACAAGGGATTCATTCAACCCAGTGTGTCCCCGTGGGCTACGCCAGTTTTGTTCGTGCATAAGAAAGAGATTCTCTCAAAATATGCATAGAATACCATCAGCTCAATAAGGTCACAGTCAAAAACAAGTATCCCTTTCCTAAAATTTATGACTTTTTTGACAAACTTTAGGGAGCCAATTACTTCTATAGATAAACCTCAAATCAGGCTATCATTAGCTCAGAGTCAGAGAATGTGACATCCCGAAAATAGCTTTCAAAACTCGATATGGTCACTTCGAATTCTTATTCATGTCATTTGGTCTTACCAATTCCCCATCAAACTTCATGAACTTGATGAACCATGTGTTCAAGTGGTACTTGAACATGTTCTTTATAGTCTTCATAGACGACATTCTTGTTTACTCCCGTAGTGAGCATGATCATGCAGACCATCTCAGAATAATATTACAGACTCTCAGAAGCCATAAATTGTTCAACAAATTTAGTAAGTAAGAATTTTGGCTAAGGTCAGTAGCATTTCTTGGTCATATTATCTTCAGTGATGGCATTAGGGTTGATCTGTACAAGATCGAAGCAGTGAGAAACTAGTCCAGACTAATCTCCTCATTAGATATCAGGAGTTTCTTAGGTTTGGCTGGCTATTATAGAAAGTTTGTTAAGGAATTTTCATCTATTGCATCCCCTATGTCCAAATTGACTCAGAAAAAAGTCAAATTTCAGTGATCAGATTCATGCTGGAAGAGTTTTCAAGAGTTGAAGACTCGACTCACCTCAACTCCAATTTTAACTCTTCCAGATAGTTTGGGTGGGTTTGTGGTATACTGTGATGCATCCAGAGTAGGTTTTGGTTATGTCCTCATCCAGCATGGTAAGGTCATAGCCTACGCCTGTAGGTAGCTTAAGTCCCATGAGAAGAAATCCGACTCATAATCTTGAGTTAGAAATAGTAGTGTTCTCCTTAAAGATTTGGAGGCACTACTTGTATGAGGTGCATGTAGATGTATTCATAGATCATAAAGGCCTTCAGTATATATTTTCTCAAAAAGAGTTAAACCTCCTTCAGAGAAGGTGGTTAGAGTTACTGAAAGACTATGACATAAGCATTCTTTATCACTCAGGCAAGGCCAATATAATGGATGATGCTCTTAGTAGATTGTCTATAAATGTATTGCGTTGTCAGGGTCATCTGTGTATTCCAGGTGTATATGCTTGAGTCAAAAATTCTTGCAAATGCGTATGGTTCGTTCTACTCTATTCATCTAGGGGCTACTAAGATTTACCATGCTTTATGGGAGATCTATTGGTAGAGTGAGATGAAGAAAGATATTGCAGATTTTGTGGCTAAGTGCTCAACATGTCAGTAGGTTAAGATTGAGTATTAGAAGACTAATGGGTCCATACAGGAGTTTAGTATTCCCACCCGGAAATGGGAAAAAGTGAAAATGGACTTTGTGTTGGGTTTGCCTCGTACTCGTCATCAGCATGATTCAGTTTGGATCATTGTAGATAGGATGACCAAATCAGCTCATTTCCTTCCAGTTCATACCTCTTATTTAGACTAGGATTACACCAAACTCTATTTCAAAGAGTTGGTCAGATTGAATGGTGTTCCATTATCTATTATCTCAGATAGAGGTACCCAGTTTACCTCTCATAGTAGAAGGCTTCCCAATAGGGTCTTGGTACCTGAGTTCTTCTTAGTACAGCCTTTTATCCTTAGACAGATGGTCAAGCAAAAAGGACCATTCAGACTTTCAAAGACATGCTGCGAACGTGTGCAATATATTTTAAAGGTAGTTGGGATGACCACTTTCCTTTGATTGAGTTCACATACAATAATAGTTATCATTCCAGCATTCAGATGGCTCCATTTGAAGTTCTCTATGGTAGGATATACAGGTCTCCAATCGCTTGGTTCAAAGTGGGTGAGGCAGTAGTTGTAGGGCCTGACCTATTATTCGATACCTTAGAAAAAGTTTAGTTGATCGAAGAATGGCTTAAGACAGCTTAAAGCCGATAGAATTCATATGCAGATGTGCGAAGAAAAGTTCTCAAGTTTGAGATTGGCCATTTTTTTGTATTTGAAAATCTCTCCCATAAAAAGAGTGAAGAAGTTTGGCAAGAAGACAAAGCTCAGTCCCCGATATTTCGGTCCCTTCAAAGTTCTCAGTCATTTTGGCAAAGTAGCTTATGAACTTGAATTGCCTTCAGATCTAGCTTCAATCCATCCAGTGTTTCTTGTCTCCTTTCTAAAGAAGTAAATAGGTGACCCAGTAGTTGTAGTCCCTATAGAGGGAAATGATATTCCGAACAACCTCTCTTTAAAAAAGAATCCAGTCAAAATCCTTGACTATCAAACTCGCAGATTGAGGAACAAAGAAGTCTCTCTAGTCAAAGTTCTTTGGTAGAATCACTCCATTGAGGGAGATACTTTGAAAGCAGAAGTAGATATGAAGACCAAGTATCCTCGCCTCTTCTCCACAAACTCAGACTTAACCTAACTTAATAGTTTTCCCTAAGCTTATTTAGTTTCATGTTCAGATTTTAGTTACAAACTCGGTAACAAATACCATTGCATGTTCAGTCATATGTTCATAAGTCAGTTCAATAATGTATTAATGCATCAAATATACATGATAAGTATGAGAAAACTCACCTTATCAGTACTTCCAGTCATACATTCATGAATCAACTCAGTTATGTACTCATGCATCAGATAGCATGTTTAGTGTAAAAATTTAGTCTATTAGTAATATTAGTCCTATAATCATGTTCAAGATGTTCATGTATAGTAAGTAGATTTAGGATACTAGTACTCTCAGTTCATTCCATCCCATTCGTGGATGAATGATCCTAAGGGGGAGATATTGTAAGACCCCACAAAATTTCTAGCTTAATTCAGTCCTTTAAGCTTGTTAAGGGGTCCCAGACTTAGAAAATTCTAGCCAAGTATTCAAACTTAGTTTATTTTTGGTGTTCGAAATTTGGAAATCTCATTTTGTAACCTATGCGTTCGTTAAATGTTGATATTCAAGTTAATTCATGATCAGGGAGGTCAAGAGGTGTTCTCGGATGAGTTTTGGATTTTTTGGACCTCGTTTAGACCGTGTTTTGAATCCCAAAATAGTGAATCAATGCGGTCTTGGTGAACCACGTCAACTATTGCATTAGTTAATATTTTCCACCGTTACCAGAGTGTAATTCCAGTGGACTAGTCTGATCTTTGCACGACACATTGGATATCGCATCAATGCCATCGATGCGCTGCGTCGATCTATGTATCGGTAGCCCAGTTATCAGTCAGTAAAAGACTACATTCATAGGGGTATTTTGGTCTTTTTTCTTGACCCTCAGCCCCTAAAACATAAAATTTAATACCCTAGAGAGCAAATAAACTCTTTCTTTCTCAATTTCTCTTAAGAACAAGCCTTAGGATATTTTATTTCAAATCAAGAACTCAAGATTTCCTCCATTAACTTATAGAAATTCTTCAACAAAGGTATGTAAAGTGTTCATCCAAGGGTCCCTTCCACCCTTAGAGTTCAAGAAACTTTTTTTTAAAAAATAAACATGAATTGTGATTTCCATGTTATGGGTTTGAAATTAATCATGTTGATGTTGTGGTATATATTCCAAGTTGAAATCTGTATGTATTTCTTGATATTATGATAGTATGTAAGTTGAATTTTTATTCTACTATATTGAAACCCTTGAATTATGAAGTCATGATGTGTTCGCATTATTGTTCATGGCCAAGTATGAAGCTAAGCCTACCATGAGTTTGATAAAATGTTAAATTGAGATTATGGTGCTTTTATGATCCTTTGGTGATCTAAATGATGAACTTATGATATACCTACATGTTTAAAATGTCTTCCATGCTAAAGTTATACCTTGTATGTGTTTGATGGAATGCTTAGGAGATTGGTTTAATGAATTTATAATGTGTTAACATGCATTCCTAATCATGTGTAAGTTTATGACTTTCAAGTGATTGATGAAATACTTCATAGATTGTATTGTAAGTTGTTGAATTTTGTCAAGTATTCAAGAATTGTCATGTCTTATTACTTTCATGCTATCAAGTCCTGGGGGTATTTAATATCCAATAATTTAGCTGTGTACCTGGAGCCAGTGTCAGTTATAGAATAGCCTTAGTTATGTCACGATATGTAGTACTTTAGTTTAGTTATAGAAATTAGGAAAACATAGTAAACTCAGTATCAATCCTGTCCCATTCAGTACTCAGTTCAGTCCTTAGTAATCTCATTCAGCTAACAGAACACAATAGTATTCCGTCAGTCAACGAATCTCAGTAAACTCAGTTCAGTTTAGTTAATCAGTAAAATAAGTAACAGATCAGTCCATCCTAGTATAAACTAAGAAATCAGCCAGTGTCTATTTAATTAGGAGTAGGATTCAGCACTGAGTGAGTTCCAAGATGGAGACTCACATGCCAGCAGAGGGTGCGATCCTTAAAAGCCATCCTTGTGTTCCAGAACTACGTAGCCAGCGTAGGTTGAGACATCAAAACCTGCTAGTTGAGGGTTGATGAGGTGGATTAACCTAATAGTTGAGGGTCCCACCATTCTTATTTGAGACCTTCCAGATGAGGGTATCTCGTCAGTTGTCTTTACTTGTGGTACGACACTGACACCCTTTTAACTGGGGTTATAGGTTTGACCCTAAACAGTTTAGAAAGGGCCATGTCGGTTAGATAATTACCTCCCACAGTCATAGTCTCAGTCTCAGTCATTAGTAAGAAACTCAGATGGTTCTATAGATTTCAGGACTATCAGATACAGTCACTAAACTCGATATAGAACTCAGCTAGTTACACCAAAATCAAGACTGTCAGACACAGTCACTCAGTAAACAACATATCAGTTACTACTTACATCAGTTAATTAGTATTCAAACTTCGTATTCAGTATTATGACAATTTTTGTTACAGTTCACGTATTCATGCATGTACTCTCATTTAGTCATACTTATGTTATACAGTTGTTATTGTTCATACATATGAACTCTTGCATTCAGCCTTACCTCACTTTCCATACCATTAAATTCACACATACTGACACATACTTTTCTTTTTCGCTATGATATTTTATAACATAGGTTCAGACGCCCCCCAAAGTATTCTTTGCGGTTCAAACATTCAGTAGACAGAGTTAAGGTAAGTCCTCATAGTTTGAGGACATATTTATCCATTTAGTATTTTAGTCTATTTTAGTAGTCGAAGTTAGTTGGGGACATGTCCCATCAACTTTATAGTTCAGACAGTTTTAGAGGCTTTTCAGACTAGGTGTTCAGACAGTATTTAATATTTCATATTCTAATATTTTATCAAATTTTATCATTTTTCTTTATCAGTATTACAGTTTTGAAGCTTATGGTATTTCAACCCATTATTCCGCATTATACAGTATAATTACTCAATTATTACAGCAGGTACAAGTCATGGGTTAGCTTATGGTCCTTCAGAATTACGAGCATCGTGTAGCATTCGGGGTACCAAACATGGGGCGTCTTAGTCAAATAAAAAGCTAAAGGCTTAACGGGGTTTAATAGGATTAAGCATAAGGGTAGGTTAAATAAAAGGTATAAAACAAGGACATCAAAGAAATGCCTATATCATCTCCTAAGGTATTTGTATATTCCATGTTGCATGTGATGTCCAGAACTTTCCTGGTGTTATTGCATGTGATGTCTAGAACTTTCACATGGCATGTGCTCAATTCAATAGGATCATGATAGACTCTTAACCAAACAAAAGCATGAATTCTAATTTAAGCCAACAAGTACAAGAGTCACAAAAACTTGAGCCTAGGAGTCTTAAAAGTAATAATTCACTCAATCACCATGCTCTTTACAACTAAAACGCTTGCACCATGTAATAAAAAAATAGCACCAATAAGAATATCTTACATATTTTTTTTTAAATTGAGCCAAAAATTGGCAATTTCCCCACCCACAATTGAAAATCTACTATGTCCCCAAAGTAAACTTAAAACTAAGAGATAGAAATACTCCTTGAGGCCTCTAGGACTAGATAGTAAAATTTTTACACATAAAGGAGGTCTATAGGACCCCATACTCACTCTTTGCCATTCTCCTTAGCTCAGGTTTCTAGTACTCAGACTTCCATCAGCCTGTGACTCAATAAAAAATAAAAACTAAGTGAAATTAAAACTAAAAACTAAAAAGAAAACATGCTTACCTAACTTGGGTAGCCTCCCATGCAGCGCCTTATTTAGTGTCGTAGAACGACCCAACTAATACATAGTCATTCTCTTTCATTCTCTTTCTTAAACTTGGTGTCCATCTTCTTATTTTTTTCACCCCTCTTGGGTGTGAACTCTCAAGTGCAGCAGATTTTTCAATTTTAGCCTTTTCAGGATCATCAATATGCATCATGTAAGGTTGCGGTATTAGAGACTCGAGTTGTTTAATGAGGGTGTCCAAAGAGGTCTTTCATGGATTAACCACCCCACACTGATCCCTATAAATTACAGAGATCAAGCACAAGTATTTATAGTGGGATAGTGTGTTAAGTCGCTTATAAACATTAAATATCACCTCTTCAATGTCCAACTTTATTTTGAGCGTACCCTCTCTCACAATAATTAATGCTCCAATCGTCACTAAAAAGGGATTCCCTAGAATGAGTGGTACTTGTTCGTCTGCCTAAAAATCTAGAACAATAAAGTCAGAAGGAATAATGAATTTACCAACCTTTATGAGGATGTTCTCTATCACTCCTTCGGGATGCGATATGGTCCCATTTGCTAGATGTAGTAGTATAGAGCTCAGTCTAGGTTTCCCTAAACCCAATGTGTTGAACAAAGATAACATCATCAATTTTATACTTACCCCTAGATCACTAAGTACCTTCACCACCTCACTATTGCCAATATGAATAGGGAGAGTGAACTTCCTAGTATCCTTAGCCATTTTCAACATCTTTTGGGTAACCACAAAACTACACTCTTCAGTGAGTGTTATTGCCTTTATATCTTGCAATTTAACTTTATTATCCACCACATCCCTCAAGTACTTAGCGTACTTGGGCATACCCTGAAAAATATATAACAAAGGTAAGTTAATGTAAAGCTCTCTGAATATGTCAAAGAACTTCTTAAACATTGCATCCTCCTTTGCCTTCATATAATTTTGTGGAAAGGCGAGTGGAAGAATCTTCTTCTTCACTTCTATCAAAACTTTTTCTTTCGATTACTCAAACTTCCTCGATTTTTTAGCAACTCTATTATTAACCTTTAGGAGTGTCAAATCTGCATCTATTTCCTTAGTTACCTTTAAAGTTTCTCTTTGAAGCTCTTTACCTCTCCTCAAGGTAATTTTCATAACTTGTTTTGGATTTTGTATATCTCCTGGCAATCCACCTTAAGGCCTAGTATTCAGTACTTGTTGTAACTGCATCAACTGTAACTTTAAGCTTTTCTGTACTGCTTGCTAGTTCTTTATGTCAGCTGCTAATTGTGTTTGATTATCCTGAACATGCTTCCTTATCTCTTACAAGTTGTTAGTTGATTGATATGGTTGATCCTGTTGTTGCTAAAATTGTTGTAGTTATTGAGCATTCCACGGCTGAGTCTGCTACTTCATGTTGTAGGCGTTACTATAATTAGGCCTATGAACATTGCCTACATACATTACAAATTTCAGATTTGATGCACACATAGCAGCTGCATAGCCACTATTTTCACAAACCTCATACCAACCACTAGTTTGCTAAACTCGTTGATTACTACTATAGGCTGTGCAGCTCTAAATTTTAGTATGCTGAACTAAGTGTTTATCATATTTTGAAATACTGCAACCTTAGATGATAAAGCAGTGTATTGGTCTATTTCCAACAAACCTGTAACTTCCTTAGTGGCACTCCTAGAATCACTATGCCACTCTAGATTTCCAAGTATGATGCAGTTTAATAAAGTGTATAGCTCATCATAAGTCATCTCAAGAGATTGACCACCTGAAGCTGAATCTAATAATATTTTCGTATTGTGGTCAAGAGCCTCTACAAAAATGTGAGCAAGTACCTCATTCAATTGTTGATGGTGTATACAGTCCCAAAAAACTTTTTAAACCACTCCCAAGCATGATAGAGATTCCTTTATTTCTTCTCTTTGAAGATTACTATCTCACTGCGATGTCTCACAGTCTTACCAGACAGGAAGAATCAAATAAGAGATTTTCTGCCCATGTCATCCCATGAGGTGATTGAATTTATCAATTCTATATTTAACCACTTTTTTGTTTCCCCAATCAGTGAAAAAAGGAAAACATCATTCGTACATAATTTCCATTCACACTCGTAGGAATGAATATGTCACTGATTTCCAAAAAAATTTGCAAGTGGACATATGGATCTTTATGTGAAAGATCTATGAACTATCCCTACTAATCATAAGTTGTGCCATATTTTATTTAAGATCAAAATTGACTTCAGTTATCGGCTTTTGAAATATGGAGGTAAAATTGGTAGGAAGTGGGATTGCCACTTCTCTAACTGTCCTACGAGCTGCCTTTTCATCCGTAATAATGGTAGGATTCTCTTGGTATTCTTGTATTTTTGTAATTTGGGGGAGAAGGATTACTTCTCCTACGTTGATGGAAAAGTTGTTTAGGTTTAGAGCTTGGATCAACCAAGTCCTGATCCCTTGCCAGCTTACTACTTTATAAACCCATTTCCTGTATGAACAAAACTAAGATAAAGTGTGAAAACTTCAAATAAATCTAAAAGTAAAACTAAAATAAAAAGTTGCCAAATTAAAAGTTCCCGGCAACGGCACCAAAACTTGATAGCTCCCAAGCACATACGCAAGTGTACGTGGTCTATTAAGTAGTAAAGTGGCCTTAAAGAAGCCAAGTATTAATAGCATAGGGACTTGATCTAACAATGATTCAATTCTATTTTAAATTCCAAGATTAATTTGATGCAAAGGTAACCAAAAATATTTTGAAATTTTATAACTTGAGAAAAGTAAACAATGCATAAAATAAAGTTCTTGAAATAATCAATGGAGTAAAGCACAAGGTAAAAGTACTATGAACACTCACACTATGTTATTGAACTTAATTTGTTAACTTTCTTATCTTGGTTGTTGACTCGTAGGTTTAATTGCATGATTGTGGTCTCCAGACCTGTATCTGTTTACCTAACTTGAACCTTACAACTACATCATTGAGAGGGGTTATAATAATCCAATTTAGTTCTTTAAGCTATCATCCTACATATGAATCAAGTAAAGTATCTAAGTACATTCCTGTCCTAGACACTACTTTGAATTCCTTATTTCATAAAAAAACACAAACCATACTTTGTTTATCTCCTTATTCTATCTCCCTATTCCCCCTCCTGAGATCAAAAGGTAGACAATTGATATATTTTCCAGGTGATCAATCCATCAAATAGTTAAATAAAAAATTAGAACACAACCAACAATGATAATCAAAGTTAAACAAACTTAATTCAAAATAATAGTATCCATGTTCTTGGCTTTAACCCCGAAAAGAGGCGTTTAGCCATGCATAGTCATAATTGTAATCACAAGGTTGTAATTAACAAATAAGAACATGAATGAACTAAATTAAATAAATAAAAACCTAAAATTTGAAGTTATATAAGCCCCTTAATCCTCGAAGACATCCCAATATGTGTAAGAAATGTGTACAATGTTGTATTTATAGAACAAGGTAAGCCAAAGCTATGTAGGAGTTAGAACTAAATAAGAATTGAGCAGTGGAGCGCAGGGGGATCCTCCATAGTTAGAGCACCACTACATACAAGGCTGAGCCTGCTCTAGATCCCTGCTCCATCTAGGGCACCGTGGGCTTATCTACGTGGTTCTTCTGGAAGTTGCTTTCAAAATTTTGGCTAAGTGTAGTGTGCCTCCTTCTATCCTTTATCTCGTGGTGTTGTTTCCTTTTAATTTACAGATTATTCAACATCAAAATATCATTATATTCATATCATGAAGCTTCCTAAATAATCACACACCATTTATTAAAGACAACATATCACAATATCAATGACGATGAATCAAACTAAGAGCTAAGACTAGGCTAGTTCATATTAATTTTCAACTTATTATTCCACCTCTACACTTAATCAAATTGAATCTCACATACTAACAATTATTTAGTACACTTATAATTACACATTAAAATTATTTGTAATCCTTTAAACACAATAGAATCCAACTAGATCGACTAGACAAGCACCTAGCTCAAGCTAGTAACGTTAGTTTCCTCGATTGAACTCTAAATGACTCATTTAAGTACAAACTTTTTTGGAATATACTTTGAACATTGTAATCACAAACACTTAGATTCATATTTATCTCATTATCAACCCATATAGAATATGAATCATCCTCAAAATTAGGCTAAAAAGACTAGAATAGTGACACTAGAATGCACAAATACACTCAACATCACTAAGGTTTCTTCATGTGTTCTTCAAAGGGATCAAGAGTAATGTTCTCTTTTTAACCTTCTTGCATAAGGCAGGAAATCCTTCCCTCATTGTTAGTTCTAATTAAAAGTATGCGCATTGTATTTTAAACATTGATTTATCAATCATGAATGGTGGTTTTGTAAACATATGTTGAGGGTTTTAATGCATATTGTTTGGTATTGGTTTAAACTATGTTTTTACATATTTTTGGCAATAGTTTTCATGTGTAGGGGTTGGCTGGTTAGATTTAACAAATGGGCCTTGAGTAACCCTAATTATGGTAGTTTATGAATTGGTTTTGGTCTTGGGAAAGGTATGCCCTCAACAAGTTTGATAAAATTCCTAAAAGAATGTTTTCAATTTATTGTTGAACTTTCATTGGAACTCTTGCATTGTTTGATTAGGTTATGGAATCCTATACAGATTTTGATAGGTATGCATGGTTTAAATGATATAAATGCTTTAAAAGTTTGGAATGGTCATAAATGGTTTGGAATAGTTTTAAATGGTATAAATGGTGTACATGGTTTGGAAAGATTAAATGGCAAAGCCTTGGTGGATATGAAATTGGTTATGCTTATGGGATGCATGGAAATCCCCAAGTGGTTTAATATGGTTTATGGAAGGGTACAAGAATCCCTTATACCTATGAATGGTTGACTATAGATAGTACTTGCAAGTATGGTTAGTTTGATGATACCACAATTAATGGCCTTGGTTAAGAAATAGTCAAAGAATTGGTTGTTTCTTGGTAATGGTTTTAATTGGAAAATAGTAGTGGGGTATGTAGCAAAGCCATGGAAAGTGGAGGTCTCGAGGGGACCAAAATTAGAAACTCATATTTGCCAATGTGAGGTTTGGTCTTGGTGATCATGTGCATGATGTCATAGTTTATATCAGGTGATATAATAGTCATCTTAGGTTTTCTTCCCTGGTCGTACAGCTACACGCATTGGGGCCTTTTTAACAGAGGAAGCAGAACCCACATAGCCTGTGGGTGGTTTAGGACGACAAATCTAAACAACCCAGGCAAAAGTTTTAATAAAAAGATAAAATCGGTTCCTTTTCTTGACATGGTTATATATATATATATGTATTGTTGTATGCATTATAGATGGATTTTCTTGGTTTTATAAATGACAT
Organism: Capsicum annuum; assembly: GCF_002878395.1. Classification (NCBI taxonomy): domain Eukaryota; kingdom Viridiplantae; phylum Streptophyta; class Magnoliopsida; order Solanales; family Solanaceae; genus Capsicum; species Capsicum annuum. The sequence goes on along the minus strand of NW_025832006.1, from coordinate 380,505 downwards.
TATTTTATCCTTATCCTGAGTGCTTGGTAGTGTTCACCCACTAACCTGTCTTTGGGCAGCTGTATACCCACGCTATACATGGCATAGCTATTCCACTTCTCCTACTTAGTGATAGGATTTAGGGATAGTCAATGTTGGATTGAAGTAATGAGCTTCCATAGTTTTGAAGAAATCTATTTCATGTCATGGTTTACTTTACATATTTCTTGTCTTTCATAGACTCTGGTTTTTGGATATTGTAAGGATCATTTCCCGACTAAGTACTCTTTGGTTTGGTATAGAGGAATTTTATAGGCAACTGTGGACATAGGTATGGTATGGATTGTTTTCATACATATATACACACATACATTATCCTATTATCATGGTATTGGCTTATGATTTTCACATTGGTTTGGTTGGTTATTGGGTGGTTAGAATTGGTTCGATTGGTCTCAGATATGGACTTATCCCAAAGTCATCATATATTTGGATACACTATCTTGTTATACGTTCAGACTTCAGCCGAGTTAAGGTATGCATTTGATGGTTGGGTTAGTTAACGAGGGTGGTTCTCGATCCTGGTTGGGCTTGGGATTATACATTATTAGAAGACCCAGGTTTAGGTTGTGTCAGATTTATATCAGAGCTTTAAGTTTTAGTGTCATGGGATGCCCATAAAACCATTTGAGTAGAGTCTTACTTATTGGTATGTTGTGAACCACACGTATAATCAGGATGCTATGAGGCATTTAGAAATATTTCACTTTCTTGGTAAAATAAATTTTGGGATATATAGTCTATGGTCTTGAACACATCTCTTAATCTTTCTTGGTTTACTCTTCAGATCATGTCTTCTCAGTGATCTAAAGTTTGTGGAAACTTGCCTGTCCTACTTGAGGACACATGGATGGATCTAGTCTAACTTATGTGGTACAAAATCAGTTAATGGTCAAAACTTCTAGATTTTCTCATAGAGTATCACTGATATCCACTGACCCCATCTCTGAAGGTGGTACTTAATATCAAATACCTCAAGGAAATGTTACTAATGCTGAGTTTTGTAGTTCTATTAATCTATGGACCCAGATAGTAAAAAATCTTTCACGTCAGTCTTGTCTTATTTGTACGAAAAGGAATGAGGTAAGGTTGGTACATGGGCAAGGTAAAAGGATCTCGATCTTTTAAGCATAAGGGAAGGCTAATGATATGGTGGTAAATCATCCAATAGGAAGAGTTGGGTGAGTCCTAGCTCCTATTAATGTCTTGTGTTCCCAACCAAGATTTATTAGAAGGCAGGTATTTTCTAGTTAGTAAGTTTTTCTAGGGCCCAAGGTGCCCAATCCTGAGCTAATGAAGCCCAATCTGTATCATCCTATCCTTTTTATAGATTTTCTGGTTGGTCACACCATGGTTGTTGCTAGGAAGGAAGAAATTGTTCTTTTAGTTATGGCCAATTGGGTTACATGCAACGGGATTATCCCATAAAGGTGTCGCTTAGGCAAATAGGATATCTGTTGCTACTTCTCTTGCTCTTGCACCGAGGAGTGCCACTTTTGGTTTTGGTATCGATCGAGAATTTCTCAGTTCTTCCTATCCCTCGAGAGTCTAAGGCATCTATTAATTCTGACTCTGATTTATTAAAAACTATTTTTCCTTGTGGTGAGTATGATTTACTTTGTTTGGGATCCTCTCTCTTTTGTGACATACTTATGGGTATGTTTTCGGTCTCAAGGTTACTTTGGACTATTTTATTCTTTCATTTCTACCACAGTAGGTGACTTTGTAATTGCTAAAAGAATCTATAAGGGGAATGTTGTATCTGTTGGTAGTAAAAGGGTCTTGGTGGATTTGTCTGACTCAAATATAGTGGATTTCTATGTCCTTAGAGGGAATGTATTGGTTGCACTCAAGCTATTCATTATTAGATGGTCAGATCCATAAAAAGGTTGTCTTTAGTCTCAATGATGAGTCAGTTATGGAGTGGGAGAATGGTTTCATTTGGGTCCCTATTTTATAAGTTAAAGGTTATATCTTAAATCTCAGAGATTAGTGTCCAAATAGATGTCCTTATTATTTGGTCTGGGTTAAGGGATTCTAACTTGGAAGGTCTTTCTTTGCATATAGTTTTGGTGGTGCATGAATTTCTTGGTGTCCTTTTTGATGACCCTCATGGTTCTCTTTAATGGGGAGATTGGTTCGAGCTTGGTCTTATTTCAGACATTTGTCCAATTTCTATTCTTTCCTTATTGAATGGATCTGGTTAGGTTAAAGGATCTTAATAGGTCTCATAGGTAAAAGATTCATCTGTCCTACTATTTTCTCATGGAGTGTTTTATTCTTGTATTCATAAGGGGAATGGTTTCTCTAGCAATGGATAGGTTGTCAATTGGTGGATGAGGAGTTTGGAGTGTCCTTCTTATGGAAAGGACTGTATGTTTATATTCCATTTCACATGGGGTACCTTATTAGTATTTCATAATGGAGGATTGACACTAAGTGTGAATTGTTGATGTTGATTTTAGTAAAATTAAGTATACTATCCTAGGAATAGCAATGCGGAGATTGCGAAGGTAAATTGGTAGGTTGGATGAGGTTCATGACTTAAGGAATACAATGGTGGTAATGTGTGACTTGTAGATCGAGCGTTGGGATGAACGGATGGATCTGGGTGTTAAGTCATTAGATGGGGTAGAACATGGATTTTGCATGTATCCTTTTCCTTATATTTGCATTTTATTGTCAACATGAAATAGATTATTAAATTCATGATTTTGAATTTGGGTTTTGGCACAACTAAGGAATTTAACATGATTATTCATTTAAATTGATTTTTGTATGGATTATGATGCATTATTCATGTTTTATAAATGTTTATGAACATTGTGGGATGCATGGGAATGGTAAATAAATTTTGGGGTACTATAGATTCTCCAATTACTTAGTTTTGGTCTTGAAAATTATATGCCCTCAAAATGTTTGTAAAAATTGCCATTGAATCTAATTTTGTAATGTGGTTTGACTATTCTCAAATCTTTGCATTGCATACATGATTAAAGGAACATGAATTGGTTTATGTTGGATTTAAATCTTTCTCAGATTTACTGGAGGAGTCTTCTAATGCAACCAACACCTTCTACACTATATGGCTAGCTGCATCCTTTCTTCTTGACTTTTTAGGATTTTGATCCTTCCTTTTATCTTTTTTATTCTCCAGTTTTAATAAATTTTTGATGATACATCTTTTGCATTAGGCAGTCCCTAATGAAATCTTCAAAACTACCACCTTTGTGACAAACTTCAATTTTTCCATCCCTTTTGCTAATATGGCCACTTTTCTTTATTACTCTCACAATCCTTATTGCCTAAGAGCAATATCACTATCTTCCTCACTTGAGTCAGATTCTAAAGTGTTCAATGTGAGTGATCTCTCCTTTTCAACAACTTTTCTCTTTACTCCTTGCTTAGTGATAGCATTTGTTTTAATGTCCCAGTATTTTGGAATAACTCTCACGATTGTTCTTACTTTCTTGTATTTGGGAACCTTTACTCCTTTTTTCTAGATTAAGTGAAGAATCCATGATAAGTAAAACACTCTAGGTGTGAAAATTTTAGAGTGAAATAGCTCTAATACCAATTGTTGTAACCTAAGAGGTTGCACCACACTATGAGGGGCCTAGTCCCTCAAAGTCAGTCACCAACAATAAATTAGTAAAACACAAAGGAAGGTAAAACTTTGCTTAAAATAAAGAACCGTAATGATTTAACATGGAAACCCCCTCACTCTAGGAAGGAAAAACCATGACTTGCCCTAACAAGCTCTTCAAAATCAACAATAATCAACTTCTTGATTATCGACTCGACTTAAACCTAAATCTAGGATCCTCTTACCTGTAATAACTTTATACAATCCTAACTTGATAACTTTGTCAAGTTTCTGTCAACATAGATTAACTTTAACCATTATTAAGCTATAGTGAATCTACCTAAGAACTATCAAAACAAGAAAAAATTACTTTTATAAAATAAGTAGTTCAATTACAATCCAATACTAAACTCATGAACATTTTCATTATTAGCACATAAGGACTAAGAACTTGAGCTAAAATTGAGTTTTTGCCTTTTTCTCTTGTCACTCTTTTTTGAATTTGTAAAAACTGCTTCATTAAGAATCATTCTTTTCCTTTTATAGTTGAGTGATGATTAGGGTTGAAATGCATTTGGACCAGGTGTCCTAAGTAGTACAAGAAGCACCTACGCAGTTTGTTACATAAGAGAACAAAACTGTGCAAATGTGTGCCAACAGTACTATAGCCTTGAACATCCAGGGACCTGGTCCCTTGTATTCAACTACTTATCCTTAAAACAAGATACATTAGGTATCTTATGAGTTGGAGTTTCCTTCAGATTTAACATTAATGCATGCAGTGTTTCATGTTTCTTTTCTAAGGAAATACATTATAGGCCCAACTTCTATCATTTCTTTAGAAGGTGCGACCATGCAAGATAGCCTTTCCTACGAAGAAGTCCCAGTTGAGATCCTTGATCATCATATTTATATGTTAAGGAATAAAGAAGTTCCCTTGGTTAAGGTTCTATGTAGAAATAAGTTCATTGAGGGAGATACTTGGGAAAGAGAAGCCGATATATGAGCCTAGTATTCCCATCTTTTCTCTATGAATTCATATTCAGCTTGAGGAAATGGTTTTCTTAAATTAATTCTCTGATTTTCTAGCTCATCTATCCAACCATCCTCATTTCATAGCATGTACTCATTAATTCAGTTTTATCCTTGCGTTATGCTTCAAATTCAATGACTAAATCATGATTTAGCTCATAAGTATACAGTGCATGGTATCAGTCTTCTTAGTATCTCAACTTAGACAATTTCATTTGGGGCCAAATGATCCCAAGGAGGAATTATTATAATACCTCACCAGATCCTAGATTAGTTTTAAGCTATTCGTTATATGTTTTGAAGTCCCAAGCCATCTAACTTACACTAAGTACAAGTGACATGTCCATTTTAACACCCCAAGATTTCAAAAATTTTATTTTTGGCCTTCCCAAGTTTGAAATGTTGATTTATGAGTTGAAATTTTTATAGGGATGTTAAATGGGTCATTCGAGATAGTTTTGGAATTTTTACAAGTGGTTCAGGGTGTTTTTGGACCATAGAGGCAGTATTCCTCTGCAATTTCAATATGCCATAGAGACTGGCCCTTCGCGATACATAAGGTGTCATGGAGGTTAGTTTCCATAATATAGAACATGTCATGGAGGCTAGCCTCCATGCCATGAAGACTATGTAAATCCTATAGCTTCATAAAAAGGGTGAGGGACATTTTGGTCTTTTAACCTTCTCTCTAAACACCTAATTCATGATTGAAAACTAAAGAGGGGTATTATTTGGCCCATTATTCATGAGGTAACAATTATCAATTCCCTCCTATCCTTAAGAAAACAAAAAAAATTAAAGCTTCTTCCAGTAATTCAACCATCCAAAGTCTGAATTCCAAGATTTCTTCAAGAATCAAAGCAACTCAGGTATGTGGGATATTCATCAATGGGTTCCGTCCACACATTGAGTTCCAAAAATCCCTTGTTTTTCAAGTATAAACCTTTTTCCCTCTTTTTATAATATTTCAATGTTAAGTGTGGATTTACTCTATTTCTCCTAATAGTTTTGAATACAAGCAATGATATTGAATGTCCTCATGTGAATTATACTCTTACATACTTCATAATCTCCATCATCTATACCATGTTCAGTTGATACCGTGTAAATTTATCAAGTTATGAATTAAACCATATGATCTTGTTGTCCTCAAACGTTTAATATATTCTCATACTCATAGCCTTGGATTTCATCAATTTAGTGATATATTCTATGTTATGGGTCTCCAAATTATGAATTTCCTTATTGTGTTTTAAATGTATTTAAAGTATTATTCTGTGCTGAAGGGTTGTGAACACTTCATACCTAGTTGATCTTGCATGTAATAGTTTTTCAAGATTTAAAGATAATCATATCATGTTTATCTCATAAAGTTTATAACATTTTCATAACAAGCACTCACCAGATTAAATCATGCTAAATTCATCAGTTTACACGTTCATGATTTCTATAGATTTTATATGCACTGTTATTTTCAAAATACCATGACTTGAGCATATTCATTATTAGTGCATATACCATCTTACACTTCAGTGTCTTTCATTTGGAAGTAGGACTTAGCACCGATCTGTAATATACCGTAAGATCCTAGCTCAATTCAGCTCACAGTTGCATGTTTAAAGGGTCCAAGACTTGGAAATTTCACTATGTGTTGAGGACTTAGTAATTTTTAAGACACCTAAACTTTGATAATTTTTACTTTGGTCTTTTCTACCTCAAGATATTGACTTTTAAGTTGATTGATGATTGGGGTTGTTCAAAGTATGTCTCAGGTGATTTTCAGAATTTTCAAACGAGCGTAGGGGTGTGTTTGGAAGATCAAAAACTAGCATCACCAGGATAAGCATGTGACACCCCCTTTAGTACCCCGCTCTAAGAAGGGTACTGCTCAGTTTAGTCCTCTGCTGTAAGGAGGGCGCCGCCCGGGTTAGCTTGCCATTCTAGAGCCCACACGGCCCCCTCCTTATTTTACCAAACTTTGTTATTGACATTTTAAGGGTATTTGGGTTAGTTACCTTCACCCAACTCATCCATAACACGAATTTGGAACTCCCAAGGAGCATTATTTGCCATTATACTCACAAATCCTCTTAAGAAAAATGCTCTTTCTTCCTATGAACAAAACCTAACTCTTTAACAAGAAATCAAGGAACTCAAACTTCAAGTTCAAGAAATTTTCAAGGAATCTTCAAGAATTCATCTAGTGAGGTATGTGGGATGTTCATCCATGGGTTCCTTTTACCCATGGAGCCCAAAATGATCTTTTGGTTTGATTTATGAGTTTATAGCTGTTCCTGATGAAATAAATCCATGAATCTCATGTTAATTCAATTTCAAGTTATGGTTACAAATGTTTTCAAGTACAGTGAGTCATATCATGTTTCAAGTGTTGCAATTACAATGTCATGATCAATTGATTTTAGGATTAACCATCAATTTATGAATTTAGCCATGTAATCATATTGTTTTCCTCATGTTTAAGACATCCCCATGTCTAAGTTTATGATTATTATATGTTTAATGAAATTCCCATGTTTTGGTTCTTTGAACTATGATTTCATACTACAGTATTTATAGTTTGATATTATATTTTATAATCTTTAAGAGTTGGTAGGTTATGAGCACCTGTACATAGTTGTTTTACATGATTTTAGTTGAACCATGAGTGTTATCATTAAGTTACTTGTTATGATCAGATCATGATGAGAAATGCTAGTTGTATGTTCAATTGTATCTTCTTCAGCTCAGTTCAATTGGGAATAGGTGTAATGCCCTGAGTCTGTACCCCAGATGCGACACAGTGCTCATAATCCCAAAGGATCACAAGCTAACCCATGACTGGTACCTGCTAAAATAACTGAATAATAATACTATAACTTTGTGGAAATAGGAAAAAATTTGCCATAAGGTTCAAATATGAAATTAATACTGAATATGGTAGCATAATACCAAAACTAAAAATCAATACTAAAAACTGAACAACTATCTGAAAATACTCTAGTCTGAAAAGCCTCTAAACTGTCTGAACTGTGGTGTTGATGGGACAAGAACTCAACAAACCCCGACTACTAAAAATGAACTGAAATACCAAAATAAATAATCATATCCTCGAACTATAAGGAATCACCACTAACTCTATTTGCTGATAATTTGAACTACTAATGGTGCTCGGGAGCCCATGTGTCTGAACCTTTGATATAAGACATCATAGAGTAAGATAAAAGTATACGTCTGTACTTTGAATGTACTGGTATGCTTAGTGAGGTAGGATGAAATGCATAGGTTCATGTGCTTGAACAATACTAACTGAATATCATGAATATGACTGAATGAGACTACATATATGAGTACGTATACTGTAACTGAAATCATGATAGCACTGGATGCTGAATCTAAATACTAATTAACTGATATCTGAGTATACTGATACTAAATTACAGATAACTGAATGACTGTATCTGATGTTCTTGAATCCTTGGAACTGTATTGAGTTCCAAACTAAGTTGAGTGATTGTATCTGACAGTCCTGAATCTATAGAACTGAACTGAGTTCTATATAGAGACTGAATCTGACACAGAGACTAAAACTGTAGGAGGTAATCATCTAACCAACATGCCCCAATTAAGATGACTATGTTGGGGTCCAATCTGTAACCCTAATTGGAAAGGTGTCAGTACTGTGCCACATGTAAAAACAACTACTGTGGGTCAGTTCTAACTAATGGGTGACCCCTGAGATTAGTCCTAATCTAGCAGGTGATCCCTGAGTA
>NW_025832006.1:364414-371978 GCF_002878395.1 Capsicum annuum | reverse complement strand
GTGTTGAATCACCCACATCTAGTAGGTGCTCTGAACAAGAATGGTGGTATACTCAACTAGCAGGTAGATCACCTCACCAGCCCTTAACTGGCAGGTTGATGTCTGAACCTACGCTGGCTACGAAGTTCTAGAATGTAAGGACTGCTTCTAAGGATTAACACCTTACCATACCATGAATACCCTTTAATTCAAATCATGGAAATCATGTAATCACTCTACATGACCTTTGAAAGTGTTTATTAGACTCCAAGGGTGGAAGGAACACTTGGATGAACATTTCACATAGCGAAGTTGGTGAATTCCTTAAAATTATTGGTGAAATCTTGAGCCTTGAATTTGAAATTTATACTCCTAGGGTTTTTTCTTGAGCAATTTGTGAAGGAATGAACATATTTTGCTAAAAAAGGGCTAAATTTCATGTTATGGGGCTGAAGAATGTGGGAAAAAGACTTAATTAGCCCATAGGATGTGACTTTTTTATGTCTGTGAACTGAACAATCGATGTGTAGACAGACACACCGCATCATTGGTATCGATGTGATAGCCAACGTACCACGTCGATTCTGCATTGATTCACTGGAATTTGAATCTGGTAGCTGGGGAAACAATTTATCAATGGAATAGTCGATGTGATGCGTTAAGATCACATTGATTCACTGGTTTAGGATTCCAAATTAGCTTCAAACGAAGTCCGAAAAATCTGAAACTTGCCTGGAAACACCTATTGACATTCTTGATCATGAATTAACTCAAATATCACTATTTATGGACGTAAAGGTCTTGAAATAAGATTGCCAACTTTTGAAGACTAAAATAACACTAAGTCCGAATACTTAGCTAGAATTTTCTAAGTTTGGGACCCTCTTAACAAACTTAAAAGACTGAATTAAGCTAAGTATTTTGTGGGGTCTTACATTATCTCCCCCTTGGGAACATTCATCCTCTAATGAGACTGACTAAGCAGAGAATACTGGTAGACTGAACTTACTTATTGGACATAAACATCTGAAATATTATTATCTGACTGACATTACTAACTTACTAAATTTCATACTGAACATACCTTTCTGATGCATTAATGCATGACTGAGTTGATTCATAAATACATGGCTGGGATTACTGATAAGATGATTTTCTCATACTGAACATGCATATCTATTGCATGAACACATGAATGAACTGACTTATAAACATATGACTTAATATGCAATGGTAACTAGTACCAAAATTGTAATGGAAAATATGAGCATAAAACTGAATAAGCCTAAGGAAAACTATTACCTTGAGTAGAGTCTGAGTTTGTGGAGAAGAGGCGAGTATACTTGGTCTGCATATCTGCTTCTGCTTCCCAAGTATCTCCTCAATGAACTGATTTCACCAAAGAGCCTTGACTAGAGGGACTTCTTTGTTTCCTTAGTCTATGAATCTGATAATCAAGGATTTTGACTGGAATCTCTTCATAAGAGAAGTTTTTCTGAACATATATGCCCTCTTTGGGGACTACGGCTGATGGGTCACCTATGCATTTCTTTAGTATGGAGACATGAAATACTGGATAGACTGAAGATAGATCTAAAGGCAACTCAAGTTCGTAAGCTACCTTTCCAAAATGGCTGAGAATTCGGTAAGGACCGACATATCGGGCATTGACTTTCCCCTTCTTTCCAAAATGCTTCACTCCTTTCATAGGAGAGATTTTAAACTACACAAAATCACCAATCTCAAACTCGAGATCTTTTCTTCGCACATTTGCGTATGATATCTGTTGGCTCTGAGTTGTCTTAAGCCTTTCCCTTATCAACTGAACTTTCTCTAATGCATCAAATACCAAGTCAGGCCTTATCACTGTGGCCTCACCTACTTCAAACAAACTAATGGGAGATCTATACCTCCTCCCAAAAAAGTGCCTCAAACAAAGCCTTCTGAATACTGGAGTGATAGCTATTTTTGTATGCAAACTCAATCAAAGGCAAGTGGTCATCCCAACTACCTTTAAATTCTATCGCATTCGCTTGCAGCATAACTTCTAAAGTCTGAATAATCCTTTCAACTTGACTATCTTTCTGAGGTTGAAAAGCTGTACTGAGGTGAATTCGAGTGGCAAGATCCTTTTGGAATGCCTTCATGAAATGAGAGGTAAATTGAGTACCTCTATATGAGATAATGGACAACGGAATGCCATGTAATCTGACCAACTCCCTAACATAGAGTTTGGCATAGTCCTCGGCTGAATAAGAGGTATGGACTGGTCAGAAATGAGATGATTTGGTAATTCTTTCTACAATGACCCAAACCAAATCATGCTAATGATGAGTACGAGGCAAACCCATCACAAAGTCCATGACCACTTCTTCCCATTTACAGGTAGGAATACTAAACTCCTACAGGGACCCACTAGGCTTCTGATGCTCAATCTTAACCTACTGACATATTGAGCACTTAGCCATAAACTTCATAATATCCCTCTTCATCCTACACCACCAGTAGATCTCCCATAAATCACAGTACATCTTAGTGTCTCTTTGATGAATAGAGTAGCGCGCACCATACGCTTCTGCAAGAATTTGCTGCCTCATGTTATCTATGCCTGGCACAGATAGCCTACTCAATCAACACAGCACACCATCTCTCCGTTGGGAGAAAACCTCTACCTTCTGATCTCTAACTAATTCTTTTAACTTGATGAGACTGGGATCTCCAACCTGCTTTTCCTTTACCTTAGAAATTAGGGATGATTCAAAACTACTCTGTACCCATACACTACCTTCTTCTGGATCGATTAAGCGACACCATGTCAAGAAAGCTAATGAACTTCCTAAATTAAGTTCTTCTTATCCTCTTCCACGTGAACAACACTACCCATGGACATCCTACTGAGAGTATCAACCACTACATTGGATTTACCCGGATGATATAGGAAACTCATGTCATAGTCCTTAAATAACTCCCACCACCATCTTTGATGGAGGTTTAGATCTTTTTGAGAGAACACATACTGCAGGATTTTATGGTCTGTGAACACATCAACGTTCACACCATACAAATAGTACCTTCAAATCTTTAAGGTAAATACTACTGCTGCTAACTCAAGGTCATAAATAGGATAGTTCTTATCATCATGTTTAAGCTATCTAGAGGCATAGGCTATGACCTTACCTCTCTATTGCAGAACACACCCCAAGCACCCTCTAGAGGTATCATAATACACAACAAAGTCGTCTGAACTATCTAGTAGGGTTAAAACTGGTTCTGAGTGAGTTGGTTCTTCAACTCCTGAAAAATCTTCTCACAAGAATCTGACCACTGGAATTTGACCTTCTTCTAAGTCAATCTAGACATAGGGGGTACAATAAATGAAAATCCCTCAATAAACCATTGGTAATAGCCAACCAAGCCTAAGAAACTCGTGATATCTGATAGAGAGATAGGTCTGGGCCAGTTTCATGCCACTTTACTATTTTAGGGATCAACCCTAATGCCATCACCGCAAACAATATGAACAATAAATGCTACTGACCTTAGCCAAAATTCACACTTACTGAATTTGGTAAATAACTGATGGTTTCTAAGTATCTATAGCACTATTTTGAGATGGTCTGTATGATCATGTTCACTGTGGAAGTAGACAAGAATGTCATCTATGAAGATTGTGATGAACATGTCCAAGTACTGCTTGAACACACGATTCATCAAGTCTATAAAATATGATAGGGCATTGATAAGACCAAAAGATAAGACTAAGAATTCGAAGTGACCATACCGAGTTCTAAAAGTTATTTTTGGGATGTCACACTCCCTGATCCTGAGCTAATGATAGCCTGATTTGTGGTCTATCTTAGAGAAGTAACTTGTACCCTAAAGTTGGTCAAACAAGTCATCAATTCTGGGAAGTGAATACTTGTTCTTGAATGTGAATTTATTTAATTGATGGTAGTCAATACACATTTTGAGGGAATTATCTTTCTTATGCACAAATAAAATTGGTGTACCCCACGGGGATATACTGGGTTGATAAATCCCTTATCTACGAGATTCTTTAACTATTCTTTTAATTCTTTGAGTTCTACATGTGCCATCCTATATGGTGGAATAGATATGGCCTGAGTATCTGGAAGAAGGTCTATTCCAAAGTCAATTTTTCTTTTAGGAGGAACTCCAGGAAGATCTTCGGGAAATACATCTGGGAATTCACATACTACCGACACTGATTTAAGAGTTGGGTTTTTGAACTAGAGTCCTAGAATTGAACGAGATTGTAGACACATCCCTCAGATATTATTTATCTCACTCGAAGGTAAGAAATAAGATGACCCCTAAGTACTAAAGTACTAACCCTCCACTCTAGGACGGGCTTATTCGAAAACTAAAACTGGATAATTTCTTTTCTATAGTCGACTGAGGTATAGATGGAATGGAGCAAATCCATGCCGAGAATGACATTAAAATCTATCCTCTCTAATTTGACTAAGTTTGCTGAAGTGACTTTCTGAGATATCATAATCGGAAAATTCCTATATACCTTCCTGGCTATGATGGATTTACCCACTAGGGTAGAGATTAAGAAAGGCTCTACTAGAATTTTGTTACTGGCTCCAAAATCAACAGTTATATAAGAAATAACAAAGGATAAGGAAGGTCCTGGATCTAGCAAAGCGTAAACATGCAATTTATAAACTTGTAGCATACTAGTGACCACATTAGGAGAACTCTCCTAATCCTATCGGGACTAGAGATTATAGATTCTTTTTGGGCGTTGCCCACTAGTGGCACTGGAAGTGGCATCTTGCTGATTTGGGTGATCGAATTGAGCTGGGGGATGGTTGTATCAACCTTGAGAACCTGAATGGAGACAATCTATGACTCAGCGGCCTGACTTACCTCACTCAAAATACACATTGCTAACTGCTCTATAGATACCCTGGTGGTTTCTGCCACACTTTTGATAAAGGGGATTGGTTCAGGCACTGCTGACACTACCCTGAGGTTTAGGGCCTGGGGACCTATCGCTATTGCTGTCTCTGAATTTTAGCACTAGAGCAATGGTTGAGGATGGAGCTAGAACTAAAGATTTTAGGTAGAATTGAGAATGATTCCCACCCTCTAACTTAGGTTTAGCAAAGCTGAAGTTTCCTGTTCTTGCTCTCTTATTCTTCTTCTCCTTCTGCCTATTCTTAGCTTTCTCTATCTGCTTATCATAGACCATGATCCTTGATATTTCCATCTCCTTAACAAGCATTGTAGTCCTAGACTCCTTGATCACGCTACTAGATACCCCTGACATAAACTTTCTTATTCAATATCTGCTATCTGCCACCACATGAGGAGCATATATAGTTGATTAGCTAATGTTGAGAGAATACTGTTTCACTATCAGATTTCCCTACTTTATATTGATAAATTCCAAAATATTCACTTCTGTCAACTCCAGTGAGAAGAACCTATCTAGAAAAGCAGTGACAAACTCTTTTCACTCTATGGGCCCCGTATCTGTGACCCTTTCTTCTTTCATCTATTTAAATTATGAGTGAACAACATACTGTAACTATTATGTGGCCAACTCAGCAGTCTCAATAATGATAACCCCTAGAATATCAATAACTTTTTGCCCCTGATTAAGAAATTCTTAAGGGTCCTCATCTAACTTTGACCTGATAAACGATGGAGAGTTTATTCGAATGAGGTCCAAAATCCTAGCAGTAGGAGTATTGTCCACTGGGTTGGCTATAACGACAACTGGAATTCAATCTAGGCTACCATAGAATGAGATAGGGTGGTGAATGTTGCTTTTAACTCAACATGGGAGACGTGTTCGTCCAGTGGATGTAGCTGGACGGGCTGGGGTTTTGGCTAGTCTCCCATTCGACTTCCCTTAGTCCTAATTAGAGGAATGCTTTTGTATATAAAAGAGAAAGAATTATACTGAGAGTTTAACTAGAGCTCATTCCCACTCGCATGACATAAAGACTGAAAGATGGGAAACTTTTCCTAAAATATCTCGTAGCCTCCTGTCCATAAGTGTGGCACGCTAGACATTCCCATGCACAAGACTCTACTAGATGTGGCTTTTAGAACTCCTAGGAATTTATTGAACCTGTCTCTGATACTAAGTTTTTAATGCCCCGAGTCTGTACCCTGAATGCTATACGGTGCTCAAAATCCTGAAGGACCACAAGCTAACCCATGACTAGTACCTGCTATAATAACTGAATAATAATATTATAACTTTGCAGAAAAAGGTTGAAATTTTCCATAAGTTTAAAGTATGAAATAAATACTGGATATGGTATCACAATATGATAAATGAACATCAATACTGAAAAACTAAACAACCGTCTGAAAATACTCTAGTCTAAAAAGCCTCTAAACGGTCTGAACTGTGGAGTTGATGGGACAAGTCTCCAACTAACCCTGACTACAAAATGAATTGAAATACTAAAATAAATAATCATGTCCTCGAACTATGAGGACTCACGACTAACTTTGTCTGCTGATAATCCAAACTGCTAAGGGTGCTCAGGAGCCCGTGCATCTAAACCTATGATACAAGACATCTTAGCGCAAGAGAAAAGTATGCGTCAGTACTTTGAATGTACTGGTATGCTAAGTGAGGTAGGCTAAAATGCATAGGTTCATATGCACTAACAATACTGACTGAATATCATGAATATTACTAAATGAGAGTACATGCATGAGTACGTATATTGTAACAAAAATCATGATAACACCGGATATTGAATCTGAACACTAATTAACTGATATCTGACTATATTAATACTAAATTATGGACAAATGAATGACTGTATCTGATAGTCCTAAATCTGTGAAATTGTACTAAGTTTTGAATTAAGCTGAGTGACTGTATCTGACAGTCTTGAATATATAGAATTGAACTGAGTTCTATACAGAGACTTAATCTGAAACTGAGACTATGGGACATAATCATCTAACCAACATGTCCTTTCTCTAATTGATTTAGGTTCCAACCTGTAACCCTAGTTGGAAGGGTGTCAATACCATACCATGGGTAAGGACAAGTTCTGAGTCACCCTCATATGGTAGGTGATCTAATCGAGAATCGTGGTACCCTCAACTGGTAGGTAGATTACCTTATCAACCCTCAACTGGCAGGTTGAGGTCTCAAACTATGCCGGCTATGTAGTTTTTAAATGCAAGGGATGCTTCTAAGGATTATACCCTCTACTGGAAGGTGAGTCCCTATCCTTAGGTTCACTCGATGCTGAATCCTACTCCCAACTGAATAGACACTAGACCAAATTCTAGACTGTACTAGGATGGACTGAACTATTTCTGATCGTACTATATGACTTATATGAACTAATTTTACTGTACTAAATAGGACTGATTCTGAGTTCACTGAGTTTTCCTAAGTTCTATAACTAATTGAATTCTATTGATCGTGACATGACTGATACTACTCTGTGACTGACCATGGCTCTAGACAATTAGCTAAATTATTAGGTATTAAATACCCCAGGACTCGATAGCATAAATTTAAAAGACATGGCATAATCTTGAGACATGATAACTAACTACTTAGTCATCA